>NC_081413.1:472457246-472629746 GCF_030272615.1 Cryptomeria japonica | reverse complement strand
AATAATAAGCAAGGGTCCAATAACTGTTTATGTAAATTCTTTACTCTTTATGATGTACCAAACTTAAATGTGTTGCTATTGATTACTATAGCAATCTAGAATCCTTGAGAATTAAGAGATCCTTAGATGATTATAATGAATGCATAGAATGTCTTTAGATAATAGCAAACAACAATAAATTATGTAAAAAATGTACTTAGTTAGCACAAAGTGAGAAAATGAATGCAACCAATCAACCAAGTTTTGGAATTAAATTTTAGAAAGGAAAGGCTTCAGTCCACAACTAAGGGAATTATTTCATGACTACAAAAATGACCTTGGATGGGCATATGGGTAAATCTTGATAGCTAACAACTATATGGAGACATTTGTATAGATAATTGTGATAAATGTAAGGATTGGCCATATACATTAGAGTTTGTGTTTATTAAGATTAAATAAGGACTAAAGTGTATACAAAAAAATGTATATAGCTATGTAAAGGCTAAATAAATTAGAAGATTCACACTAAATACTCTTCTTTCTCATTTAACCTATATTTATTAAGAAATTATACATAATATTACACCATGTATTTGTTGAACCTAAGGAAGGACTGAGAGGGGGGTGAATCAGTCTAAACAAATAAATTACTGTAGCATATGAACAAACACACATCAACACATGAACACCAAGATTTATATGTGGAAAACCCAAACAAGGAAAAACCACAATGAGACTCAACCCACAAGAATATATCCACTGTAAATAGAAATGCTTACAAAAGAGAGCTCATTGCTCTAGACTTGCACACCGAGGCTAACTACTCATGGGACAAGATACAAAGAGGACTTGCAAAACTTGAAGCTAAATGCACTCAGTGCAAGATACAAAAAATGATCTAAAAAGAAGGATCTAATCATGAAGTTGTCCTTAAACTCTGCATCAAGCGACTAACATCAACATGCACAACTCCAATCTCATCTGCCAACACTCTGTCTCAATTATCTGCAATAGTCTTCAACACAGCTTGCATATCATTCGAACACAACTCTTTCGCTCTACTCAAACTTCCTTTGATCTTTGCACTTTACCACACCATCTACACTCTCACACATTCCACACACCTACAACTCAAACACACATATGCCTTATATACAAGATAGATAATCAAAGCTTAAACCATGTCGGCCAGAATCAAAATATACTTTTCAAAACAAAAACACACATGGTGATCCACTCCACGAGAAAGAGAGGACCAAAACACATCTCCCAAGGATTAATACATCGACTCGCAATCATTGAAACCTAACCAACAACATATTCACATACTACACATTAATATAAGCAATCATCGATAAAGAAACATAAGCTTCGATGCACATGACTCAAATCTGGATCTCCACACGCTACGATGAGACCCATAACACATCAACCATGCTTCCACAAATCATATTTGGACCTAAGGATAGGTCAAGCATAAGATCTTGCAACTAACAACGAACAACACCACAACACCTAGAGAACACAAAGATGTTTCTGGACCATATAACCATCATATCTATGATACCGAAACTATATCCGATAAAGATATCAATAACGTTTAACATTAGCAACAGATTCCAGACCCAAACACTTCTAGAACAACCAAAACACCAACTACACCAACAACACATCAAGATAACTCTGCACCACATACATTTTGCACCATTCTGGAACAACAAGTTTGACATCAATGATAACCACAAGAACACATCAAAGCATACTTCCAACAATATTACAATAAGAGACATAACTATAATGATAACACAGAGTGAAGTGCAATGACACAAGTACGTTAACAAAACCATTGAATAAACAACATATAAACACCATAAAAATATAAAATAAATAAAATGTATAAACTACATATAAATGTTTATTAACTATAGAGAACAAAACAATTTTAATGAAATAAATTTGTAAATTAAATAGTAGATATTCCTAAAGTAAATATATAGTTAAATATGGGGATGACTCCACAATGCAGCGGTTAGTTGCAAGCCTCCTACATGGGAGGTCTTGGGTTCGAGTCTACTCGAGGCCAATGTGTCCCACACACAGGTAATGGAGAGATAAGGTGATGCCTGGGCGTAGAATACAAGATGATGCAAGGAGATATAAGGGTGTTATTGCGAAACAAACATGAGGATGATGCCCTTCAAAAATATGGTCTCACTGGTTCATAGCTCTAGTAAAAAGCGAATACCGTTTCGACTATGATTGATAAAAAGAAAAAATAGTTAAATACAAAATAAATAATTTATTTCAATGTTATTTAAAAAAAATAAAAATTTTAAATTAAAAAAAAAGAAAAATAAAGTATATATTATTCATTTAAGCATAGAGGTATTAAAAAAATAGTAAGTACAATTTTAGATTTAAATAGAAATAAAATAGTACAAAAAGTTTGAGATATTTTAAATATGTTTTATCCTATAATTTAAATAATATATTTTATTATTTCATAAATAATATAAAAAAATATCTATAGATTATAATATATATTTTTTATCAGTAAAAGTTTTTGTATTTATTGATTCTTAAAAGAAACTACAAACATTGAAAATGGAGCCTATATCCACTGATTTTACATATCTTCATCAATCCCCATGCATTCTCCATTTTAACAACGAGAGCCACACAAGACCAAAATGTTCATCTCCTTAATGGAGTGGAACTTCTAAATTACTCCTTGCAAATCTCCTACCCCTACAAAGAGAACAATAGATCAATCTGAGGGCTATAATACTAGACAATGTTGACTCATTTTCCCCTTTTTTGGAGGAACACAAAGAAATTTGGTTTTGTGTGACATGTGCTTCCTCCTCTTCACTTTCGTCCACCCTTGGCCATCTTGATTGTTGCACTCTCCAAGTACACAATCTATCACACATTTTCTTTGCAACCCCCAAACACTTTGGGATACTTGAGCTAGCCTTGAGTTCTTTTAGGTTGGATCCACCACCAAATAGAGGGGTTTCATTGCCAATGCTCGCTGTAAATCGAAATTTAGTAGAAGCAAAGGGTGCTCATTAGGAGGAGAAGATACCTTCTTGACCTTCAAAGGAACTTGAGATGAATCTAGATCCTTGAGAGTATTATGCGGAATGGTATAATGCTAAGCTTCAACACTAATCCACCATGTCGACTTGCTTGAGTTTTGATATCCCCTAGAATGTTGTTTATGACAATGGGATGCTGAATATTTTGTTGAGAAGAAAACATTGCATCTGAAAGGAATTTTTCATAATCCACAAGTTGCTTCCTACATCTGGTACCCACCTTCAATAAAATCTCAGCTGGAATGCCACTAGATAAATCCATTTCCACACAAATACAAGCACACATTGAGTTTTGATAGTTGATGGTTTCAATGGAAGAGTAGTGTTACCTTCCAAGACCATTCCCAATGGCCTTTAGGCAATCTAATTCCTATAATTGTATGGGAAGATATGGAAGCCTCACCCACAAAAAAGTAGTAGTGAAGATTTTCGTGCATGGGTCAAATTCTGGAAACCAAGGCTCCATACACGAAAAATCCCTTTGGAAGATCCAAGGACCATTCTCCAACACCATCTCCTTTTTTTCTTGGGTATCAAACTCTAGAATAAAGAACCCCTTGGCACAAGGGAAAATATTGACTCCCCTACTAGGTATTCCTTCCAAATCTCCATAGCCCATGCATGCAAATCACATAATTTTGGCCATGTCTTTTATGAAGCGATGGATCAAAGAATGAGCCATTAAAAATTCCTCCCTGTCCATAGCTAAATCATCCAAACAAATTTCTAGGCCTGATAAGGAAGGGTGAATACGAAAATGAGATTTTTGTTTACTTGTAGAATCAAAGTGAAGGTTCGCATGAGTCATCTCCACCATGCACGAGGCCTTAGGATCCATGCATATAGCCTTTTTGAAGTTTTTCCCAGGGTTTGGTTCAAGAGGCTGATTAACCATTGGCTGCTTCCCCAAATCCTCTAATATCCTGCACCCTTGCCTCTTGGTAGGCCTTCGAACACCCACCACAGCTTGTACAAATGTGAGAGGCAACATATCATGTTCCCAAACTTGAGAGGGACATTGCCGAACATCTCTCTCCAAACCCTTGACACGCCTTGCACCACCATTAAAACAACTCTTGAAATTTGGAAACTCTCGATCTCTGTGCTCGAGGGACGACCATGCAATCGAAGAGATAGAATGAAGGGCATTACAAGTGTTGGGGGGCACATAACCATCGCCAACAAGAGAGCACATGAAGTGGATGGAGCAACAATGAGCCATCACATATGATTGTTTAATCCTACTCTTTCTCTTATCTTTAAATTAAACTATGATTATATATAAAAAATTAAAATTAAAATTAAATACATAATAATAAAAAGTAATTAAAACTATTATGTAATTTAAGTGTTTTTTCACTAAGTATTAAAATAAATTTTAAATAGTTATAAAGTTAAAATAAAATGATAAAATAATGAAGTGATTCATAATTTTGAAATAGTAAATAGTTTGACTAATCTTGCTATGCTTAATGTTATAATAATATTCATCACTTTCTTGGTTTTTTGATCTTTTGTAGTAATATTTTTAGGGTAGAGATTTCATTTAGATTTTTTTTTTTAATAAAAATAACACGAGTATCTTCTTATGACTTCTAAATAGACAAATTTAAGTTATCTATACTAGCATATATATGTTTATATAAAAAAATACAAAGATACAAGATACATCATTTTGCAGTGTCTATTTTTGAATGGAATAGGCACCTCTAGAATTATATCTCTCAACATCTTTTACATAGATTTTTCTAAATATATGCATTTATATTTGAATGGAATATGTACCTTTATAATGATATCTCTCAATATCTTTTATTTAGATTTTTCGAAAGATAGGTATGTTAGTTGATAAATATATGTAAAAGATATAAAGTATGTCATTTTCTAAGTGTCTATTTTTGAGTGAAATACACACCTTGAAAATGATATCTGTTTTATATTTTTTATATATATCACAACATTTCCTCAAAATAAACACATAACTAAATCTAAAATAATATAATAAATATACAAATTTTACCATTCGAAAAACAATATTGTTGAACCTATTTAGGGGAAAGGACCCAGTAGTTGTGCACCCTAACTTCGTGCTTCTCAAAATTCTACTTGGAAATTTCAAATCACTCCGATTTTTTTTACAGGAGCTTACTTGGCAAGTCCCCTACTTATAACTAAGGTTTCAGGGCCACATCATCAAATATGATGCCACATCAGCATGCTTTTTGCCAAGGTGTTCAAAACAGCCCCCCAAAAAAGTGAGACCAATAGGCGTGCAAAAGAGACCCCAATAGTTATGCAGCTGATTGGTTACTTTTTACAATATTAGTACATTTCTCAACAACTATTGGTACATTTCCTAACAACTATTGGTACATTTCCTAACAAAAATTGATATTTTTTGTTTCAAACAATAGGTTTTTTTTTGTTCAATTTTTGGAACAAAAAATATCAACAACCCTCACAACAATTGGTACATGCTCAACTAATGGATCCTTTCCCCTAAAAAAATAAAACACACTAAAATTCTTGACCTTTCCCCTAGAAAATAAAAAAATGTATAATTGCAATATTTTTTTACTGGTCTTAGAAAAATGTAAACTGCCCAATAAACAAAAAAATGTTAATATCCGGTATAACCCTAAATTAAGCTTTAAGGGATGTGTTCCTCGTTCTATATAATGCTTTTCTATATAATGCTTCCCTATATATACCTATAGTTGTACAGACTTAAGGTTATATACGATCCAGTTGAATAAATTTAGAAATTATTCCAACCATTTCAATGGGCTATGGCCCAAGAAGGGATTTCCTCTTCTTCAGAAGTCACAGAAACAACTTCTGCAATAGTAGTAGATATATCTCCCTCAGATATCAAATATGTGTGCTACGAGGGGGAAGAACAGTTGCCACTTATAATGAGCATAGTTGATCAAGAGCTGAGCGAGCCCTACTCCATATTCACTTACAGATACTTTGTCCACCTCTGGCCTCATCTTTGTTTCCTGGTATGTATGTATGTTGGATTCATTGTTAATAAAATCTATTAGCTAATCTGAAACAACGACAACCACCTTCTTAACTGACTCAAATCTGTGTTAAGTGGTAGATCTCTGATATCCCTTTTGAAAAAAAATGAACCGATCTTCAATAAACCCTAGGAGAACGCTGTTTCTATATCTATATAAGCTAGCGCGCACACACACTTTTCAGTCTTTCTATTGGGTTCACTACTTGATTTTTAGTAGAGTCCAAGATCTGGATGGACTTTCTAATTAGAGAATTCTCTTATATGCCCCTAGATAATTATGTACTATTTGCAAACTCAGTGAAAGACCGATTCTTTTCCTTGGGAACTGTTAGTTTGGGCTCTCCCTGCTTTCGAGCATTGCTTTTTTAAAAGTGGAATTCGAAGGTGTTATTTTTGCTTGGTAAATCTCGTGCTAGCTTGTAGGAGACCATTAATATAGCCTGTAAGGTATATTTGTAAACATAGGTCGCGTTCAAATATGCTCTTAAATCATGAGACCGCAATCTCACTAATTATGGGCTACTTTATTTTGCCGGGGGAATTCGAAACTGGAGTCTGTTCTTATTACTATTTTGAAGCTACAACCTCTTGAATTATTAGACAGGAGCAGTCAAACAATATATCTAGATGTAATATGCACACAGGTAATGTGATGAGAGCTACATTCAGATCAAATATCTTGCATGATATCCGTTGGGACTTTTGATTTGGGTTCTGTTTATTTGTGAACACTGTCAATTTTGAGTAAAATTCAATGTCTTTGTTGCACAACACTAGTAGAGACAAACCGGCTAGATGTAATGCAGATATGGGTGATGTAACTGAGGTACGTGCAGTTAGAACAAACATCTAATCTTCTCTCGGCTTTTGATATTGAGCATTTGAGAACTTTAATATTTCGTGACTACAAATGTGCCAGAGGTGTCCTTCAATTTTCTTTTGTATGTTTAGGGTTCTGCATGGTCATAATATATGTTTTTTTTTGACAAGAATGGCATTTTAAAAATGAGATGAATTTACAGTGAATTCTAGATGGTAAGCCATGCCAAACTTGAATTCCCTGTTAGATTTGCGAGTTCTCCATTAGACCTGGGTAACTGTAATCTGTCATTTTCATGAGAGATTATTAACAAACGTCCTCCCTTATGAGAGACAAGGAATCCTTAAGATTCAGCATTAATATTTGGAAGAATTTGAATAATTGATAACAAAGCACAATTTTATGGATGCATAACTTCAGGAGAAGTACACATCGTGTAGTTAGAGGCAACTTAGCTTTCATTACAGAGAATTAATCGTAGCTCCATCTCAGATTGTTAGACTTGAGGAAAATGTCTTTATCAGGTGTACAAGGTTCTACATATTAGATCACTTGCCCGAAATCCCAGCTAGGCAAAGAGACCTACCAAAAGAATTTATAATGATGTCGCCTACTTGGAAGCTGTCATATTTCCAACAATTATCATACATTACTGAATGCGTTACCAAGTTATTATGTCTTTTTACAATTAATTCTACATTTCATAATTCATAGCGTTCTATATCATGATCTAACCTTGTTACTACCAAACCCTAAGGGAGGAAGGGGTGATTATGTTGCCAGGGTGCTGAGAAACCAGACTACAATAGGCTCCCTCAAGGTTTACAGATGTAGACCCTTACCCCATCTTGGGATTATACCCTCAAGGTTTACGGAATCTGATCCTTACCCCATCTTGGGACTACCTAATTGGTTGGAATTAGACCGTCTCTCCCTGAGCACAAATCTAGCCCATCCTCCATAGGCATTAGCAGAAATAATAGAGATTAAATCAGAAAGATATGAATTTCATCTGATATTTAGTTACATAAGAATTCCTTATAGTTATGATATCTACTACTGATACTGCTAATGAAATGACCAGATTTCTTTAGGAAAGTATTTTATTTCTTGTATGCTCTTAACCTTATCCTGAGAATTACATTTATATATAAATCAGAAATAACAATAAATCCATATTGTAACAGCAAGGGTATGCTCAGCGTACGAGGCTGTAAGTCCAATGCTGTTTGCTCAGCTTTCAATAACTTAACTTGAATATCTTTTCCCTTATTCGTTGCCTTTGGAATGGTCAATACGCTTGCTTAAATATCTCTCAAAGTAGACGGAAATTTGTGTCATTCTGAACAGACATCTTCCTTGCCAGGGTGGCGACCCTTCACAACTTATTTCACATTCTTAACTAATGACTGTTTTGTCCGATATTACTAAGAATATTTGCATTAATACTCATTAATACACACATAAATTGCTGTCATAAATTATGTTATTCTTTGCATATACATATCTTGTTACTATTTATTCCCTGCAATAGAGTTGATCTTCATAGAAGCAGAATCGCTGCATCTTGGATCTCCTGCATAGTTAAGATCACTCCACTGCTATATCTCATCCTTAATCCAATCGCTTAAGTATAGCATGGTTGCCTCTTGCCGGATACATTACTTTCTAGGTTCCAACACCTCAGAAAATCGTGAAGTCTCATAAATGAGACAATTTTCTGATCAACAAGTTCTCTTTATTTATTTGTTTCTGTTTTCGTTCATGCTAGAGGGCAGATAAGAAGTGGTTGATAGGTGGGGACATGACAGTCCTCCCCTCCCTAAATTGCTTGCCCCCAAACAATGATTTTGAATAAATCTTCTTAATTTGAGGATTCCCCTTGATGATTTGTAATCTTAAGACATCAATTGTATTTTGTAAGAACTGTTTTGTTGTTCCTATGGATATCTCTTCGAGACAAAGCAAGGCAAACTTCCCATATGCTGAGAAGCATGACATACATCTACACACATCGTATTCTAAACTGACCAAAAAAGTAGAAATCTCATGATGATAGAAATACGTTACAGTAACCATAGATATTCATGTAGACATGCTAGAAACGCATCAGGTATGAAGCAAACATGGAGCATACACATAAATATATGCAGACATGGAGCATACACACAAATACATGTATTGTCAGATCTTTCTTACTGACTGGAGTGCATTCATTATTTTAGCCTTACCCTGCAGGATGGCGGGATCAAAGCTCTGATACCAATTGGGATGTCCCTTACTTGGAAGCTGTCATATTTCCAACAATTATTATACATTACTGAATGCATTACCAAGTTATTATGCCTTTTTACAATTAATTCTACATTTCATAATTCATAGCCTTCTATATTATGATCTAACCTTGTTACTACCAAACCCTAAGGGAGGAAGGAGAGGAAGGGGTGATTACTTTCTAGGTTCTAACACCTCAGAAAATCGTGAAGTCTCATAAATGGATCGATTTTCTGATCAACGAGTTCTCTTTATTTATTTGTTTATGTTTTTGTTCATGCTAGAGGGCAGATAAGAAGTGTTTGATAGGCGGGGACATGACATTCTTTTAAATTTGAAAACATTTGGATGCAAGACCCTAGTCTCCACAATCTCTTCAGTCAATGGTGGCAATAAGTTGATGATGTTAGAAGATTCCATGTGTATTATTTCAATTTGCAAAATAAGATGATGATATTAGAATATTCCATATGTATTATTTTAATTTGCAAAATAAATGATGATATTACAATATTCCATATGTATTATTTCAACTTGCAAAAATATTGCAATATGTATATTTTCAAAGCAAGCAAGAAGTGCAAGCTAAGCTTTCTCAGCTCCAAAAACCATCTCATACATATGAACTAAGAATACAATTGTGAAATGAAGAAAGATTAACTCAGTGATGGTAGGCAGAAATCTTAAATGATATGGTTATATGAGGGAGAAGGAAGTACAAAATATTTCCATAAATCTTTTATTCATAGAAGATCCCAAATGATAAATAGAGTTCTCAGTAACTATCATATGAATCTTTCACCAGATTTTCAAGTAAGAGGCCAAGATCGACACCTTTTTTTCTGAGATGCATCCCCCAAAAGTCACAATAGAGGCATTAATTAAAAAGCTGATGAAAGCAATCACAGAAGATTTACGTGATCCTGCTTTCTCTATTTCCCTAGATAAAGCAAGCGTATCGGATGGTTTCCTCAATGAATTTATAAGAATATTGGGAAATAATCAAAAAAGGATCCCAGAATGCTTAATGAATCCAGGAGAGTGCAATTTTTTTACACAAACTCAGCTTCGACAATAGGGTTTCAATATAGTTCTTATTCCCAAAATTGAACAAGAGAATTAATTATAAATATAAGATTTTCAGTCCATTATAATGATGTAAATACTTCTGGAAAAAACTGTTTAATTTTTAATTTTTTCACATTGATGGTTTCAGATCATACTCCGTGAACCATCATCAAGATGAGGAAGAAAAGAATGGATCATGGAATGTGATCCAAAATATTACACAATTTTTTCCAGAAGCATTTTAATAACCTAGAGAATTATCAAAGAAAAAGCAACACTATTTTGTTTAGTCCTCTCAAAATCTCTTTAGGGCAAACGATCAACTTGGATGAGTAATATAATCTTTTTCAAGACACTCTTCATATGCCAAAGAAAATTGCATGATTAAAGTGGTTAAACTAAATGGTGGTTAACCGCCAAATCAAGATGAGGAAGAAAAGAATGGATCATGGAATGTGATCCAAAATGTAAGGACCCGCTTGTCCTAACCTTATTTTAACCATTATAGTAATTTAGAGTTAATTTAACATTAATGCATATGCGATGAACATGATAATTGACATGCAAAAATTAAGTGAATTTTTAACATTCATGCAATTAACATGCGAAATTCACATGCAGATCATGATTAATATGCAACTAAAATTCGACGTTGCAAAAAAAAAAAGTTTACATGCACGTGATGAATAAGTAACATGCATAAATCATAAATGTCAACGATATCGAATTAAGCGTGTGCATGCGTAGAAGTAATCATGTGCATGAAATTATTGCGAGTTAAATTAACATGCAAAACGCATAATTAAATCAACTAATTAAATATAACCATGCATGCATGCAAAAAAGTAAAACTAAACTAGTCTAAAGAAAGTAATCCATGCATGTTAGTGGGTTAGTATGATAGTAGCTTTTTATCTTCTTTTCTTTTTGTTAGTTACATTGCATGGCGATCTTCTGTCGCTTTTACATCATGGACCTTATAGGTCTTTTACATACAACCATTTTGGTCAATTTTACAATACAATATACATCATGTAATGATTACAATTTTTATCTGAAACCTCTGATTCATTATTTCTCTGTCTTCGGATGTGTCGCCACTGTTGCTCTGGACAATCTTCCACCTACAAACCGGATGACAGACATATGATCCAGGCGTTTTATCCGCCTAACCAATGAAGCTTACGCTATCCGGATGCCCATAAGCTCCTGTCCCTCATGACGAAGCTCCCTAGCAAGCTGGTACCAACTGGCAAGAATGGAACCATATGCTTTCATGTAGAACTAACAACCACCTTGTTGAATTTAACTACATATGTTATGGCAGGGAGAAAAACATATAAATATGATTATGATGGCCATCATTACCCTATTGGGGAGGTGAAAAAAATTCACCCTTCCTTGGTTAGCCCATAACAAGCACCATATTCCTTAAACATCCCTCATAGACAGGAAACAAATTAATCCCTCCCAGATTAATATCAGAGATAATATATATATATATATTTTATGGTTTTAAATTTCCTTTCCTCATTAAATCAAATTTTCAAATTTTTAAAATATTACTTTATTAGAATTCAAATAAAACTATTTTAATTTTTAATACATATTTTCCTAATTATAACTTTATTTATTTTATTAGTAATTTTACACATCAATATTTAATTAAAAATTTATTTCACAACCAATCTTTAACCCTATATTTTTAAAATGTAAGGAATTACAAGATTACAAAATTAGAAGTCAACTTTCAGTGATGAGCACATATCATATTCAGTTATGATACAGTCGTAGTGTTTCAGTCGTTTCTTAAAAACCCAGATCCCAATTTCGCTAAAATTTTCACAGAAATTAGAAATCTTTGAAACGCAAAAACCCAGTAAATTTTTTTAAAACCCAGTTTCTATTTTTAAAGATACGTGCGACAGAATTCATAAGTCAAAGGAAGCTGTCTATAAATGTTGAACGCAGCAATAAGAATTTATATTTTGTCTTGAAATTTATGAACTTAAAAGGCAATGGATGGCAGGGAGAGGTTAATGTGGCTGCAGAATTTCATCGCCCATCTTTCCCCAATTTGCTATTGTCTTCAAACCCAAACACATGGAGGAGGCGTGGTAGGGTGTAGGAGAGAAGAGGGATAGCAGCAGACCAGAAATTTATGGTAGACAAAGCATATTCTAATTTAGTCGCTACTCTTATTTTCCTATGCTTCGACATACACTCAGAATTAAAGATTTGAGATCATGAAATCAATTAAATAAAATCTATTAAAGACTATTAAACATGTCAGAAAATAAAACCTGGATGAGAGAAGATGGGGAGAGATATGCTCACAATTGGAAGACGTCCTTCCTCACACAATGGCTTCCAAAATTTGCAGAGAGAAATTGAGATTTCCAGCCAGCTTGATGTGGAATAAGAAAATCTTCCCTATATTTATAAACATGTAGGCTAAGTTATGAAGGAATAAATTCTATTTTTTTTTAATTTACAATTATGATGCATGATTCCAGTTTTAAATAAAAGTTAAGTTCTAATCATAGACCTCTCAAAAATAAGATTCTAAATAAATCACAAATTCATGTGCATATCTCGTGCATTTAGTTTTTCTAAATTTAACTAATTGTATTAAGTTTTTGAAAATAAGATTAATTTTATAAATTTAGGAAATACTGAATTTAACTAATTTTTAGAAGTCAAATGCATGACAATGTTATTCATAATTTATTTTAATTTAAAATCTAATTTAATTACTAAAATATATATTTAGTTCTCTAATTATGCATGTCTCCCTTTTTTTTTTCATCTCTCAACTAATACTTTCTAATTTAATGGTAATTCTAATTTATTTACAAACTCAATTGCATGTTTTAATTATTCAAGATTTGGTCTTTCTTGAAAATCTACTAATTACGCATGATTAACTAATTTCATGCAACACCAATTTGCATGTCATTTATATTCTTAATATATAATTTCTTCTAAATATTAATATTACGCATGTCAATATTAATATTTACGTTTTATCAATTTAATAAATTGATTACTTCTATTTAATTTATTTCTATTATAATTATTACTTTAATACTAGTTTGTTTTTATAAATCAAACCATTGAATATTCTCCTCAAGGAATTATTTTCTTTAATTTATCTCTTATTTATCATATTTTAATTACTCAATTAATTTCAACCTTTGATTATTTATTTTTGATTAATTATATTTTACTTATTTAATTCTCTAATCAATTTATATTAATTCCCCAAATTAATTATCTAATTAATATTTTTGCACAAGGTTCCATTCCTTAGGTCACTGCTGGCGAGCTAGAAAGCTCCTCCTCGGTCATATGTTTGCCTTCGACGGTTAACATGCAACCAACTTATACTCGACAGAAGTTGTTAGATCACGATATATTATCATTATCACATAAAAATCTAATAAAACATCATCATTAAATACCGATATGAATCATAGCATCATCATTAAATACTGATATTAATCATAGCATCATCATAAATAACTAACCACCATTAATGTCATTAAATACCATCCAACATTATTAAAAAAAACTAATCAAACCATCATGTGCAAAATACCAACAGTAACAGTGTCTGACACATACAAGTAAATCCAACTAGAATAACCTAGTTGGTAATACTTCAAACGTGCCCATGACAATTCCTTTTCATGAAGGCTGGAACTTTTACATGCTATGCAATCAAACAAGAAGGGGTTCTAGGTTCTGATGTCATATATCTCCCTTTGCTAATCTAATCCCTACAATTATTACTTGTTATCAGATTCTGAAGTTAACCAAAAATCATTGCCCTTCATACTTTTTGTTTTTCTAGAGATCATATTTTTAGATCAGTTCTGATTGCAGTCACGGATATTGTAGAGAACTATCATACTTCTAACCAAAGTTTGAAAACTTGGACTTGGCGCGGACTCAGCAGCCCAAAATAGGACTCGGACTCGGGACTTGGGACTCGGCAAAAAACTTGTCTAGGACTTGGCAATAAACAAAATCGTAGTTTTACCTCCCAAAAACAATTAATTCATTTAGAGAACATAAAAGCCTAACTTGACTATCAATTTGTCATATTTCAAACATTACACATGTCATATGATCTCCAAACACTCAATATTTGAAATTTCATAATTTATGCTCAAGTTTCAAACTTTCAAATGTATAACAGCATCATAAATTTATAAATGCAACCAAATACACTCTACATCTTCCTCTTTCCCCTTCTAATGTAACTCAATTTGTCAGGCCATGAACTAAAAGGTGCTACAGTATCTAAATGATGATGAATTGTTTCTTCAACATTTTCTTTTTGAATCTCAAATGCTCCTCTTCTCCTCTCCTTCCTTTCCTATTGTGGTGTTCAGCCCTGTTTTGGTTAAGATTGGATTACAGAAGTGAAGGAAAAGTCACTTTTTAATGTTTTTTTTAACTCCCTTTTGGGCACCCAAGCAGACCTGAGAGTCCATGCCCAAAACTCGGCAGTCTGAGTCTAGGACTTCAAGAGTCCTGGGGGGAGACTCGGACAAGTACTCCCAGAACTATTCCGGACTCGCTTCGGGAGTCAGTGGCAAGTGGACTCGGCTGGAGATAGGACTCAGAGGTCTGCAGAGTTTTGGAGAGTCCTCAAACTATGCTTCTAACTACTGAGAATTTAGATAACATGTGATGAAACATGGCTGTTACAATTCTGAATACGCTTATGCAATTATCAGCAAGGATGGAGCTCATATATGCCTCCAAGATGATTATAATTAAGCAGATCATTTCACAATGCATAACTTCATGTGGGAACAAAGGGATTGCCATGTCCCTTTTTCAGAACTTAAAGGATTAACAATATTTTATGTTGGACCCAGTCACTTTATTTTGTAAAGGGCAACTTAAATATTATTATAGGTTTTATCATTTATGTAATGTTTATATTAGTGTTTTTAACTCTTTACTTAAAATGTTATTCAAAAGGAGCCTTTAGATGTAGTTTATAAGTATCTGTAAATACTTGGATGGAAAAGTAAATTAAGTAATAAAATAAAATAAAAGATAGGTCTCAAAGTGAATGCCGATAAAAGAGAGGTCAAGGCTCTCATGAAAGCATGTGATTTTATTATTTTGATTATTTCTTCCATTTAAGGACAAAAACCTGTGATATTGGAGATTTGAAGGATGAAAAACCCTCTTGGTTTTCCATAACGGGATTTGGGGACAAAAATCTCATATCTTTTGAGGCAATTCTATTCAAGGATTACATTTGGGCTTATTGATTGTAGTTGTTTGGTTCATAATTGCAAGTAGATTGTACCACATTATCAAATCAACATTTTTTGCCAAGTTTTCAAGTTTAAATGTTGCTGCTATAATGTCGCTACAGTGCAGCTATAATGATTTACATTTGCAGTTTGTGGATATTCCAATCCTTAGTTCAGCTGCACTTTTGAGGTTTTCAGCCATTGTTAACATTGTTTTTAGCGCTTCAAGTGGCTGCAACAGCATGTTGTGAATGCTTTCAGTTTCAGCCACCCTTGGTGCTGCACCTAAGCTTTATAGTGAATGTTTGCTGTTGTAAGTCAAACTAGACCCAAGTCTTGCTGTATTTTTGAGAGTTTTAGAGTTTTCAGCATTGTTAGTGTAGTTTTCAATCATCTAGCATTGTTCCAACAGCCACTGCACCACTCGGGAGCCACTGTTCAGTCCTAGCACTAGCCATTTAACAGTTATTTGCGTATACCTGCAATTATTACAGTCTGATTTCACATTATTCATGCTGCCATATACAACACCCTTGTTGAAATTCATTGATTGGCCACCATACAGCTGCATGAAGTTAGATCTCCTTATTTGTAAACGAAATTACATCATTTTGTGTTGGTATTTGAGCTGATTATAAATTGTTTTCGTCTTTGGACATTGTTGTCAGCTGTACACAGTTCTTGCTGCTGTTATACCTTTATTCTTGCTGTACTTTTTCAATCATTGAAAGTTTCTGCTGTTGCAATATCATTTATAATTAATTGTGAGGTTGCATACAACGTTTACATATTTGTATAAGCTAATAAATAGTTTAGATCTGTTGTTTACTTGTTTAATTTGCACAGAAAGCTCTCTAAAAATATAAACCAGTATTGTAGGATGTTGTTTTCGCTATTTGGGAATTGCATGTTTGCTTGACAAGGATTCACAGTGATCATATTTTGCTAATCATCATTAATTTCAGTACACTTTGGCGTTGGTATTTGTTTATTATTACAACCTGCACATTGTTTGAGATTTCATCTATTTTCCTAAGTTCTCATTTGGAACATTCCAAGGATGTCACAAGATATTTGAAAAATGTATGATGTTATAGACTTGCAATTAATCTGATATAATGCTGTGCCGTATTTGCTTGAATGGGAAAAATACGTCACACAGTTTTACAATAGTTTATGATTTATGGTTGTGACTTTTGTACTTGCTTGAAACAGGATAATTTTCTGGACTTTATTTGTCCCAAATGGCAGCTTTGAGTATTGTGTTATGGTGTTTTTTTGTTACATCTCAGAGATCCTATGTGCATTGTAAAAGTGGGTGCCCAAAAGCCATAGTGAGACAACCTTAGGAAAATAAGTTAAATCTCAAACAATGTGCAGGTTGAAATGATAAACAAATACCAATGCAAAAGTGTACTGAAATTAATGATGATCTCATCTTTGTAGATATTGGAAGCATCTAGTGATTTCTTGCCTTGTCTGACCCAAATTGACAGCTTCAGTTTCTCCTTGTATATTGACATGGATATCTTGGTTGCATCTTCAAAGCACTCAATATATTTTGGGTGTTTGGTGCATGTAGTTATGCAAAGCTTGCTATGTTGAGTTTAAAGTTACTTTAAACAGGTGCTCCCTACTTCTGGTTTACACAAAAAAGATTTCCTTGATCTTTAATTTACTGTAGCTAAGAAAAGAGCTTTTGAAAAAAACCTATTCAATTTCTGCATCAATGTTTTTGATCACATTATGTGATCCATCATTAGGATGGGAATAATGATGATGATGGATCAAAAAGTCTGGTCTGAATCATTGATTGAAAATTTGAATATAATGTGTTTCAGAAGCTCTTTGTTTAATCTCATGGATTATAAAAACCTATGTTCATTAAAATTATCATAGTTTTCAATTGAAAGCATCTTTATCAATATTATGTCCATTCAAACAAATGTCTTTGAGGGAGTTGGCAATGAAATTTAAGTTGGATCCCTTTGCACGGTACTTATGTTAAAAGTGCTTTGGCAAATGTTAAAACACAAGGTGTGTTTATGCTGATTCATAGAAAAATCTCATTGAACTTTCTCTTTGGTTTGGCTTTTACTTGAATTTTGCAATTTAGCTGCGTAAATCATACATAGATGGCCATACTCTACTCTAATTTATTGTTGAGATGGATTAAGGTTTCTAGGGTTTATAAGTTCAGGGATTGGGTTGTAGCATAATGAAAATTTAAAAGACATACACAACCTATTGAATTATCCAATGACTTGCATGGAATGAAGGTAGTGACTATTGTGAGAAAGATACACTGACGAACTACCTGAAGTTTTAAACAATTTTGTTTTGTTTAGTGGCCAGTGGTCCCCATGGTGTATTCATTGCAACAGTGACTGAGCAATTTAGCATTTTATTATTGTATCTGAGTTGCCATTTGGACATCTTGGATATTTTGTTTGAGGCTTATAATAGAATATAGATCTGCTATAAATTTTTCTTGAACTAGGTTCTTCTTTGTTTTATAAGTAATATAAGTTGGAAAATTTCTAAAGGAATTTGTGTGGCATGTTTAAGCTTTTAGTAATTACTAATTTGTTGCCAAACATTTCATTGGTACAAATAGTTATATCATGTATTAAGTATACATTTAATTGCTACAAATGGTCATCTCGTTTTTTGAGCATATTGCAGGCCTCTTACATTGTATTGCTTTCAATATTTTTAGTTGCTCCAAGATTGGGGTTTTAAAAATACAATGTTTTTCATTCAGAAAAAACACTAAAATGCTTTTATCTTGTGATATGTTTTTAGGCTTTTCACAAAGAAAAATGTGTGGGGACTATTGTCTGTAAAATGGGTCAGCATAGGAATACATTTCGAGGTTACATAGCAATGCTGGTTGTAATCAAGCCTTACAGAGGAAAAAAGATTGGTAAGCTCTTTGTTTGGTGTATTCTTTAATGATTTATAGAAGAAAAAAGATTATTAAGCTCTTTATTTAGTGAATTGTTTAATGCTAGTATGTTTTCACTCTTCTTACAGTTATCCATGCTCTTGCTTCTGCATAGTACAATTGTGTCATCTTTCACTCTTTTCTATGATAAGGCCTTTAAAAAAAACAAAAGAAAAGTAGATAGGTTGAAGAACTTAATCAAATGTCTTACTAAGTCAGGAAGAGGTAGTTTCTTCTAGTAAATTGAGTTCATGAATAACCATTACGGATTGGGAATTTTTCTCTTTTATTAGTTGAAGTTCATATTCATATTTTTAATTGAAGGAAAGTGAAATAAAAGTCTATTAGTAAAAGTATTTAAATTTGATGATATAATAGAATTTCATCAAATTTGTTTTTTTAAATGTCCTACCTTTTCCTCCCACTAAAGGTAAAGGAAAACATGGCAAGTGTGCCTTGAATTTACTTAATTGTGTTTCTCCTTGACATATTTGGAAGATGCAAAATTGTAAATCTTACTAGTAGCCAAACATATTGTTGTGGCACTAGCGCCTGTGTGCCATTGTGAGCCTGCCTTAGCTTGTAGGGCCAGATTGGTCCAAGACCTATATCATACATGTTCATAGAGTGGAAACTGTATACTCAATGATATGAAGATTAACACATAAGAGATATTAACATTAGATGTACACAACAGATGAATATGGGAATAATCTGTATTTTTCTTGCAATTGAGCAATTGTTTAACAATATTGTAATAGAGAAGGCTCTTCAGCAATATACATAATTCACATTGTGCATGGAGTTGGGCCCCGTCAATAATGCTTGGTCATTGTTTTACAAGAGAACAATTCCCTACCCCAGCTCATGACACCAGTTTAGTCACCCCATGACGAGAATTCACCATACTGATATTGACCTTCATGATGCCCATCAACCCTTAGATAAAACCTTTGTGCTCCCAAAGAGAATGCTTCCTATAAACCTTCCCTACAATGAACCCCTTGGCTTGCTACAAAGACCTAAAGACAATTGATTTGCCTTTAAGTTCACTAGAACACCCACTCCCTGAATTCTCAACTTGCCAACAACATCCATGTGCTCTCGGCCATAGTGTTCTCCTAGAACACTCTTTATTGAAGTCCTTGACTCCTCTACAAAACCCAGTGATATCTCTCCTGCCATCAAGCACACAAAGACATCCAATCCTTGAATGTCGATCTCGTGCATTACACTTCTTAGAAATCATTTGTCCCAAAGAAGACTTGTCCACTTTGCCATCGCTAGGACTCACCCAGCAATTCTCTTCTTTGCTGAATGCTTTATTAGTTCTTAGAATGTTTGCAGAACACTTTATTTTTAGAACACGCCAACAATTGTTACTGTCCACATTACGATTCCTTTTGCTTCTTTCTTGAAGATATAAAGGTGGGCTCTCCATCTTCCTTTTTGAAGTTAGAGTTATGCTGGAGGTCACTATTTCTGAATTCATCAACCTTCCTTAGCTGACTCCTAGTGTTCCTGATAAACATGTTTGCTTTGAACCCAATGCAATCAAGCTATCAATTTGAGACACAATAGCCTCCTTCTTGATCTGATAAAAGCATACTCAATTAGCTTGATATTCCCCATCTCAATTCTTGTGAGCTTGAAGTGGCCCTGCCATCCTCCAAGTAATGATGATGTATCCTTAACTAACTTGGCAATCCTCTTCGTAGATGGATCCTCTGCTATTAATGAGCTTGTATCCTCCTCGAATACCCAACATGCTTGCTTTCTTGATTGGTACATAGTTTTGGGTGGCACTTGCATCTACCATAGCTACTGTTGTTGTTTCCCTTATAGCAACAAGAAGCAAAAATAGTCTCTTTTTTGGCACCGCTGACTGTTCCTGCGATCGTCTTTGTTGATGGATTTTCTGCCTTGGATGAGCTTGTGTCCTTGACTTTATGACCCAGTTCCTTTGCTTGTTTGATTGATTAGTAGTTGTGAGTGGCACTTGTATCCACCATAGCCACTGCTAATGTTACCCCTGTGACAATCTCCACGAACTACAACTTCCTTTCCAGCCTCTTTGGCTTCTCCTCAAACTTCCTTGTTGCATTGAGGAGTTGTATTACACCCATTCCAAGTGTTTTTTCACTTGATTACTTCATTATCGATCAAGTTCATATGCCGTCTCTCTGTACAGTTGCAGAAATAATGATGCTGCTTATGAAACAGAAAGTTGCTTTCTTGTCCTTAGAAGCCTTGCTTGACCATGCACCCCTTGCTGGACATTTAATCAGAACTTGTAGACTATTTTTCCTTGAAAACTTTTTGTTGGAGAACTTTTCCCATTTGGGCATGTTCTCAGTTCTTTGAGGCTGCTTCCCTTGTTACGCCTCTCTACAATGGCACTACCATTCTTATATGTGAAAGAAAAACAAAAAGGATAAGGCTGCTGTTTTCTTCTCTATCCAATCAGAAATGATAACTTTCCTTTCACTGTAGACTGCTATTTAAATGAGAAAAACAAAAAGGATAAGACTGCTGTTTTCTTCTTTATCCAATCAGAAATGACAACTTTCCTTTCACTGTAGATTGCTGTTTAAATGTTTTTTTTTTAATATATATTTTTTATTATTTTCTAATTGTTTACAAGGCAGATATTTTATTTTATAATTGTGGGGTTTGCCATGCACATGATCTTTATCTTGATTTTTTAAGAAAAAGAGCAAATGGCTGCACTAGATAAAGATTACTTCCTCTGCTTCAATTTTATTTTTAAAATTCGATATCCATCAGCGTATTTTACGTAGATTTTTAAAAATATAGGTATGCTAGTTGTAGTCCCCAACCATAGTGTTTGTGAGGTGCTTCCTCCTTGAAGTCTAACAAATGACTTGTGGATCCTATCATGATGGATAGGTTCTGTACATTTTGTAGCCTGAGCTCGTTTTGAGCCCATTGCCCCTTTATGAAATGTAATTACCGCTCTTGCTACGACATGTGTTTTATTGAGGTTGAGAATGTCTTGATGTACTCTGCTGCCTCTTTTTTATCAACTCCATAAGCTGCTTGCAAGTCTGCAATGCAAATTTCTGTGGCCAGAATTGAGCCTTCGATGTGTCTTTTAGATCTTCTCAGTTTTCCATTGACCCTTAATGTGTCTTGAGATCCTCAAAGTTGTCCATTCCACCAGTCTTGCTGGCCAATTTATGTTAACTCAAGTTCTACATCAATGCTTCACAGACACATTGAGATATGTAGTTGTTCTCACCCTGCCTCCTATATAAGACTTATTAGGCACTCCTCCATGTCCCAGATGATGTTCTTGAGAACCTTGTTAAATGCTCTGGTTCCTTGATCATCTATTTGAATGTACCACCCTTGACAGTCATGACTTTTTTTAAAAGAATAAATCACCAACTAGCTTTGTCTGGATGATCACACTCTCTTTCAGACACTCTTGGCAGCCTCTTCACTTCCCGCTCCAAGGAAGAGAAGCAGTATTCAAATTTCCTTAATCTTTAACACATTCTAATTTGTTGCTGATTCACTGCTCTACCTTCATACCAACTTCCTAAAGAATGACACTCTCCCTCTCACCCCAAATCAATCAAAAATACCTTGCCTGTTCTGCTAGCCACTGGTAAAGGTAGGGATAACCATGGAAAATACCAGAGTATGGTAGGTTTACTGGACTGACTAACTCTAAACCTAGATGATATCAAATTGTGGCAAGGGCCCTGCATTGCTACCAACTTAGCTTTGATTCCAACTGTCAGGTAGGTAGTGTGCACGTGGCATTGGTGACCCTTAGTTAGCTTACACAAGATAACTAGATTGCTCTGAGGCCAGAATTTTTTTTGGTAGCATGAATGGTCCTTGCTCACATACAGACTATTGCAGTGAAAGTGGTATCCCCAATGGCATAACATTTGACCTAGAAGTGTTCACATCAATTATACACAACTTATGAATTGGAGAGAGTGTATTTTAATTGCAAGTGGGCAAGTGTTGAACAGTTTTACAATAGAGCAGGCCCCTTGCTGATATACAGAATTTACAATGTGTACTGAGTTGGTCCCTGCAATAATGCTTGGTCATGACTCACTAGTTTACAATAGAACAATCCCCTCAGCATGTTTGAAACAGAAGTTACCATTCCTTGGGCTCCATGCAACTGCTATGCTGACTTTAATGATGCATACAAATCCACAAGTAATAACCTTGTGCTCCTAGTTATAATGCTCTCTTTAAAGTTGCCTATGACAAATTCCCTCAGTTGCCAGAAAGACCTAAAGGTTAGTACTCTGCCTCTAAGGCCAGTAGAACAACTAGCTCCCTGAATGCTCAACTTTCCAACAACACCCCTGGACTCTGGGCTACAGTGTCCTCCAAGAACACCCTTTACTGAAGTCCTCGACTCTTCCACAAGACCTAGTGACAGTTCTCTTGCTACCAAATACACAAGAGCATCCACTCCTTGAATGCAAAGTTTCCTAAAGAACAGCTCTCAGAACTACCTAGGTTCCAATGAAGAACACCCTTTACTGAAGTCCTTGGCTCTCCCACAAGACCCAACAGTTCTCTTGCTAACAAATACACAAGGGCATCCACTCCTTGAATGCAAAGTTTCCTGCAGAACAGCTGTCAGAACTACCTAAGTTCCAGTGATGGCTTGCTCGGATTACCATCACCAATACCCACTCCAGATACTTTTCATTTTGCCATTATAATGCTTATTATCTCTCAGAATTCTTGTTCAACACTTCTAGAACACAACAATGTGGCGAGGTACTCTTATTCCTTGATATATATGGTAGAGGCTGTTAAAGTTAGTAACCTCAGCAGATATCATGCCTGTCGAGCTCTTCATGTGCTTTCTGTTTGCCTCTTAAATAGTTGTTATGAGTTTTGGTTTCATCTTCCTCTAGCTGTCACCGACTCTAGCTGGACAAATGTTTCCTTTCCTCCGTTGAAGTTCTCCAGCTCATGGTCTTTGTCGGTGATGATTGGCTTTCCACTTTCCATTTTCTCCTTCTTGCAGGTCTTGGTGTGTGCTATATATACTTTTTCCGAGTGTTATGTAGAGCAGGATTGACATTCTGTCTTGATGATCTCTTGATTAAAACTTCATGAGTTGGATGCTGTGACTATCTCTATAATCTTCAGGGAAGATTATCTATATTCAGCTGTGTTCTTTGAGGTGTACTGATTCCTTCTATTGTCTTTTTCACATTATTTTGTAAGGAGTTATTCTTTCTGACAGTCATCTTTTATTTATAGCACTGTTGATCATTATAAAAATGACTGTCTTCTAAGTGTGACAGATTTGTACTTATTTTGAACTTCAATAAAATCTTTTTTGGTGTGGCTGGGTTTTTCACCCTCAGGTGGAGGGTTTTCCCGGGATAATTTGTTGTGTTCTTGTTCTTATAAGCTTTCTTAAGTTCGTTTATCTGTGTCTATAGCTATCTGATTTCAGTTTTGAACATGGTATCAAAGTGGGTATAAAAATAAGATCTGAAAACAGATTGCTTAGTTTCAAAATTTTCTTTATTTGGAGTTGTAGTCTGTTTATTTTTAATTTTTTTCGTCATGGTGAATGGACTCAAAGTTGAAGACAGACTGGATGGTGCAGCCAATTACACTTCATGGAAGTTCAGGATTCTTATTGTGCTAGAAGAGAATGATCTTCTTAACTATGTGAAGTCTGTTGTAGATGAACCTTCAGATGACACAGAGAAAGCTCAATGGAGAAAGAATAATCTCATGGCTAAGAAAATTCTAATTGATTCTGCTAAGGATCATCTAGTACTTGTTATATCCAAGTTGAATTCAGCGAAGGAGATGTTCGAGTGTCTTCAAAGTTTGTATGAATTCATCAGTACTAGTAGAGCTCTAGCATTGAGACGTCGACTCCATATGAAAATGGCTAGAGCTGAATCTGTTGTTTCTTTCTTAATGAAGATTACTGAATTAAAAGATCAGCTTAATACTATTGGTGATTCTATTGAGGATAAAGATCTTGCTATGCTACACCATTTTGTTGAGGATTACCTAAGTTTGATCGATTAAGGGCTGATTGCATTCAAGAGGAATGCAGATTGGAGGCAAGAGGAATGCAGATGTAAATCTCATCATGAAGAAGATCATGTTCTTGCTGCTCATACGTCTAAAAGAAGAGGAAGGAAAGGAAACTTCAAAAGGAACAGAGAAAGAAATTCTGATTCAGCTCTTGAATCTAAGAAAAGAAAGCATCTCTCTAGGGTTCAATGCTTCAAATGTGACAAATTTGGTCACGTTGCTAGAGAATGTCCTACAGACCCAAGTCTCAAGCTACTGCAACTAATGTTGAAAATGTTTCTCCTCATAGAGAGTCTAGTGAAAATCTAGAAGGATTCTTATTTATTTATGCTCTCTCCAGTAACATTCCTATTGATAGTGATACATGGCTTATTGATAGTGGAGCCTCCCGTCATATCATTGGTTATCGTGAACACCTCTCCAACTTGAAGGAAAAAGATTCACATCTTCAAGTTATCATTGGTGATCATGCATGTTATTTTGTGAAGGGTGCTAGTTCTATTTCTTTTTATTTGAATTTTGGTATTCCTCTTCTTCTGAATGATATTCTCTTTGTTCCGAGTATTAAGAGGAATCTGATTTCTATTTCAGCATTAGAAGACAAGGGTTATCATGTTGCCTTTGTTGATGGAAAAGTTCTTGCTTGGAAGAAGAACACAACATTCAGTCTACTCGTGAGATTGGTGTTCGTTATGATAGTCTTTACAAGCTTTCAGCCCGTCCTATTCAAGCTTTAGCTCATGATTCTACAAGCTCAAGTGAGCTCTGGCATAAAAGATTTGGTCATCTAAATTTCAGAACTTTATCTTCAATGGAGAAGGTAGTTGTTGGTCTTCCAAAGCTGAATCAAAACCATGAAGGTGTTTGCAAGGGATGTGCTGTAGGTAAGAATGTTAAGAGTACTTTTCATAGTTGTGAAAATAGAGCAAAGGATATTCTAGAATTAATTCACTCTGATTTGTGTGGCCCCATGTCAGTTGCTTCCCTCAGTGGTTTTTGGTATTATGTTATCTTCATTGATTATTTTTCTCCTAAGTGTTGGATTTATTTTCTTAAGTCTAAAGAATTTGATGAAGTGCTGTCCAGATTTAAATAGTTTAAAGCTCTTGTTGAGAATTTATCCAACAAGAAGATTAAGATTCTAAGATCTGATAATGGGGGAGAATATGTTTCTGGTTTGTTTCATAACTTTTGTGTTGAAGTTGGGATTAAGAGGGAGTTCTGTGTCCCTTATAATCCTCAACAAAATGGTGTAGCTGAAAGAAAGAACAGGACAATTGTTGAGGTAGTGAAGGCTATGATTCATGATCAAAGTCTTCAAACATTTTTATGGGCAGAAGCTTGCAGCACAACAATATACATTCAGAACCGTAGTCCTCATCAAATTCTAGACAACATAACTCTAGAAGAAGTTTTTTCAAGTATTAAACCTAACATTAGTCACCTCAGGATTTTTGGATGTCCTGTCTATTTTCATGTTCCAAAAGAGAAAAGAACTAAGTTAGAGCCTTCAGGAAAGAAAGGCATTTTTGTTGGTTATAGTGAATCTTCAAAAGCATATAGAATTTACATTCCTGGTCAAAAGCAAATTGAAATCAGCAGGGATGTGTCTTTTGATGAAGATGAAGCTTGCAAGAAATCCAAAGAGTCTTACATAGAATTTGATAGAGAAGACTTTGAGCCTCTTCAAGATATAGATATGGCTGATCCGGATTCACCTTCTGAGATTCAGAGGGAGAATACAAATTTAAAAGACTCTGCTGATCCTATTGATTCAATTGATTCTATAGATACTTCTGCAGGTCCCAGTAATATTTCTACTAATAAGAAAAGACCTTTGTGGGCTCGAAACACTATGGAAGAGGCTGAAAAATATGCAGCCCCTCGTGGCACATTTAGAGAGAGTAAAAGGCCTAATAAGTTTGTAGGATATGTAGCCTTATGAGTCATTTTTTAGCATCCAAGCCTTCTAATTTTGAAGAAGCCTCTAATCATCAAGTGTGGAAGGATGCCATGATGGAGGAGTATCAATCTATTATCAAAACTGATGTATGGGATATTGTTCCTAGGCCCAAAGGTAAATTTGTTGTTTCCTCCAAGTGGCTGTTTAAAATTAAACATGCAGTTGATGTGAGTATAGAAAATTATAAAGCTAGATTTGTAGCTAAAGGTTTTTCACAAAAGGAAGGTATAGACTATGAAGAGACTTTTGCACTTGTAGCATGTTATTCTTCTATCGGAACTATTATTGCTATTGCAGCTGTTAAAGGGTGGAAATTGCATCAGATGGATGTAAAGACAACATTCTTGAATGGTGGTGTAATTGAAGAAGTTTTTATTGAGCAGCCAGATGGTTTTGTAATTCATAAGAAAGAATCACATGTATGTAGATTGAAAAAGGCCTTGTATGGCCTTAAGCAAGCTCCTCGTTCTTGGTATGAAAGAATTGATCGATATTTGTTGAGCTTGGGTATTCTAAAAAATGATGCATATTCAAATATTTATTTCAAGGTAATTGATGATAATGCCTTAATTTTAGTTCTATATGTTGATGATTTATTTCTTACTGGAGAGGATGATCTCATTGCTAGATGTAAGAAAGAGTTAACTTCTGAATTCGAAATGAAAGATCTTGGTTTGATGCATTATTATCTTGGTTTGGAAATGTGGCAAGGACCAAATGAAATCATTTTGAGTCAAGGAAAATATGCCATTGATATTTTGAATAAAATTGGTATGTTAGATTGCAAGTCTATGGCAACTCCCATGGAAGCAAATCTAAAAAAGTTACATGAGTTTGCAGCTAGTTTAGATTTAGCTGATCTTACTATGTATAGGCAATTAATTGGATCTTTGATGTATTTAGTCAACACAAGGCCTGACATATGGCAACTCCCATGGAAGCAAATCTGAAAAAGTTACATTAGTTTGCAGCTAGTTCAGATTTAGCTGATCTTACTATGTATAGGCAATTAATTGGATCTTTGATGTATTTAGTCAACACAAGGCCTGACATATGTTATACTGTTAACACTCTCAGTTAGTTTATGAGTGAGCCTAGACAAATTCATTTTGTTGCAGATAAACATATATTGAGATATGTACGTGGTACTGTGGGATATGGTTTGAAATATATACTTCTTGTGGGGGTCTGAAATTGCAAGGTTTTTCTGATTCAAACTGGGCAGGATGTGTACCTGACAGGAAGAGCACTTCTCGTTGTTGTTTTAGCTTAGGTTCAGCTACGATTTCTTGGTGCGACAAGAAGCAATCATGTGTGGCCCAAAGTACAACAGAAGCTGAATATGTTGCAACTGCTACAATAGCTAGAGAAGGCAATGTGGCTTCGTAAATTGCTTGCAGGATTGTTTGGACAGTTTTTGGAACCTACTGTGATTCATTGTGATAACCAAAGCTATGCAAAGCTTTTGGTTAATCTCGTTTTTCACGATAGAACCAAGCATGTGGAAATCAAATTTCATTACTTGAGAGAGATATGGTTCAAAGGAAAGCAGTGGAACTCAAATGCATTTGCACAGAAGAGCAAACAGCAGACATTCTTACCAAGCCACTTCTTAGAGTGAAAATTTTGTTATTTTCGAGATAACCTTGGTGTTGTAGAGAATGTTGGTCTTGTTGAGAGAGAATATCAACTTCAATGAATTTTTATTTATATATGTTGTTAATGAGTTCTTCTCTATGAGAGAGAAGTTTGAGGTGAAATCCCTTGTAATGCAATTTTCTCTATGATGGAGAAATTTGAGGTGAAATCCCTTGAGGCTCTTTCCACTTATGGGGGTAGCCATGGTGGATGTCATGTTGAGAGACTCCATGACAACATCACGTTGAGTGACTCCGTGATGAGAGCTTGTGTTATTTCACCTATGGGAGTAGCCATGGTGAACATCATGTTGAGAGAATCCATGATGCCTATCACGTTGAGAGAATCCATGATTAAATTTTGTTGTTTGTCATGTTGAGAGACTCCATGACTTGATTCTCTGTTAATTATTATTTTTTTGTTAAGAGGGAGTGTTAAAGTTAGTAACTTCAGCAAATATCGTGCCTGTTGAGCTCTTCATGTGCTTTCGGTTTGCCTCTTAAATAGTTGTTACGAGTTTCGGTTTCATCTTCCTCTAGCTGTCACTGACTCTAGCTGGACAAACATTTCCTTTCCTCTGTTGAAGTTCTCCAGCTCATGGTCTTTGTCGGTAATGATTGGCTTTCCACTTTACATTTTATCCTTCTTGCGGGTCTTGGTGTGTGCTATATATACTTTTGCCGAGGGTTATCTAGAGCAGGATTGACATTTCGTCTTGATGATCTCTTGATTAAAACTTCATGAGTTGGATGCTGTGACTATCTCCATAATCTTCAGGGAAGATTATCTATATTGAGCTGTGTTCTTTGAGGTGTACTGATTCCTTCTATTGTCTTTTTCACATTATTTTGTAAGCAGTTATTCTTTCTGACAGTCATCTTTTATTTATAGCACTGTGGATCATTATAAAAATGACTGTCTTCTAAGTTTGACAGCTTTGTACTTATTTTGAACTTCAATAAATTATTTTTTGGTGTGGCTGGGTTTTTCACCCTCAGGTGGAAGGTTTTCCCAGGATAATTTGCTGTGTTCTTGTTCTTATAAGCTTTCTTAACTTTGTTTATCTATGTCTATAGCTATCTGATTTCAGTTTTGAACAGAGGCTACCATGCATGTATATGTCTTTTTGTATGACCTTATAATCTACATTAATTTACATGAAAGTATAAATATATAATTCAGGGTTTTGATCAATGTATGCATATGCTTGTTTGGCATGTTTAAAGTATCAGGTATATGTACATTAGATTGGTAGAGCATATGATCTAATGTTGTGTGTCAAGTTTATAAATTATGCAGATGTTCTTAACTTAAATGATGGTTGTTATTGTCTGAACTCTGTAGCAACAGAGCTTGTAACTAGATCCATCCAGGTGATGAAGGAATCTGGATGTGAAGAGGTATGGTTTATGCTCTCTTTAGTAAATTTTTTTTTCAGATTTTGGGAATTAGTTTTGCCTTGTATTATTTTTAAAATAAAAGTGATTTATTAAACCTGCCACAATTGATCAAGGTTTCAAATTTGTTTCAAGCATTCAACTGTAGGTTGTGTTACGTTCTTGACCTGAAATCTGTGATCTTGACCAAAAATTGTAGTCAAAAGGGAAAGATAGGTCATTTATGTGGGGACTGGGACAGGGACGCTATTTTGGAACAGTGTACAAGTGTGTATAATCAAGCGCATTGATATATTATATTTAAATATAGTGATGGCTGCAATAGGCTTGCTTTTTTTAATGTTTTTTCTTTTAAGTTTCTGCTTTCCATGTGGCTGGCCATATCTCATCATCATACAATTATCAGCTCCTGCCAATGGAGAGGTAACAGATCAGTTTTTTGTGCCATATGTCCATGTTCTCTTGCTGTTAACATGCTTTCTTTCGTAGCTTCTTTTATTCATTCTAAGAATGTCATTTCATTTCATCTCCACCAAGATAATACAAAGTCCTGAACCTCAGTTTTCTGGTTACATTACTGAAAAGCCATACAGCTGAAACCTGAAAATCTCAAATCTAATCTGAAAATATGAAATTTGATTTTTTGAAGAAAACTGTGTTTAAACTTGAAAAAAACACTAGAGTATTTGAAAAATAAGAACAACATTGAGATATTTGGCAAAAACATTAAATCAGAATGTGCATTGTTATTAAAGGAGTATTTCAGATAGAAGACAAGATTAAAAAAGTCAGTAAGTAGGTGTGTTGTGAAATATGGTGAGCACAAAAAAGCTCCAGATTATGCCATTATTGCAGACAATAATAAAATGATTTCTGATATTATTCTTTGGGATGATATTTCTTTACAATAAAGTTGCTCTATAAAGGCCTATCAACTTTCTGATACCCAACAACTACTCTACTCAACTGCTTATGGGAAATGATTCCCAACTACGTAATTATTAAAACAATGCGAGACACGCAATGGATTTCAAAGAATTGATTGAATTGACAGAATGAGCAAGACGCTCATAAATAATACAAGAATATTTACAAGAATAGCAAGTTTCTAATAAGAAACTATTGAGAAGATCGAAGACGATCTAACCAAAATAGAATATACACTATTGAGCATTAATACTAAAATTAACATTATTTTAATATTCTATTACCCTCCCTTAATGCTCAATCTATTAACTACACCTATAGACCCCCTGAATTTTACAAATTTATCAGGACCAAGGGGCTTGGTGAAGATGTCTGTTGGCTGCTCCGAGGTAGGAACATACAGCAACTGAATGGATCCGTCTTCAACCAGCTGTCGAATATAGTGACAATGAGTTTCCACATGCTTGGTTCTTTCATGGAAGACTGGATTCTTGGCGAGTTTGAGCACTCCCTGATTATCACAGAACAAGGGAGTAGGACCTGCCTGGGAGACATGCATATCCGCAAGCATTCGTCGAAGCCAAACCGCCTCACAAGATGCCTTAACTGCTCCCCGATACTCTGCTTCTGTCGAGGAGAGAGCCACTGCCTGCTGCTTCTTACTAGTCCATGTGACAGCACCAGATCCCAAACTAAACACATACCCTGCTGTAGACTTACGGTCATCAACCGAACCTGCCCAGTCAGAATCCGTGTAGCCACCGAGTATAGGATCAGAACTTCGAGTGTACAGAAGTCCATAATCAGGAGTGCCACTCACATAACGCAGCACACGCTTCGCTGCTAACCAATGATCAGCCTTGGGAGCTGTCATGAAGCGTGAAATGTAGCTCACTGCAAAACTGATGTCAGGTCTAGTGGCAGTAAGATAGATGAGGCTGCCCACTAGTTGCCTGAACAGAGATTCATCCACAACTGGTGAGGATGACTGAGCTGAAAGTTTGAGCCCGGGTTCCATAGGAGTAGAGGCAGGTTTGCAATCTTGCATTCTAAACCTGTCCACAAGACTTCTGGCATACTTGGACTGAGAGAGAAAGATACTGTGCTCAGTCTGCCAGACTTCAACTCCTAAGCAGTAATGTAGAAGTCCCAAATCTGTCATATCAAAGGTACGGCACAAATCCTGTTTGATCCCAGTGATCAATTGTGCTGAACTGCCAGTAATGATTAAGTCATCCACATAGACAACTACAAACAGAATATCATTACTAGAATGCTTGATATACAAGTTTGCATCAGATGGACTCCGCTGAAAACCATGATCTGTCAGGTACTTATCAATTTTCATGTACCAAGCCCGAGGAGCTTGTTTCAGACCATAGAGTGCTTTGACTAGTCTACAGACCTTCTGTTCTTGACCAGCAACCTTGAATCCTGGGGGTTGCGTCATGTAGACTTCTTCCTGTAAGTCACCATTCAAAAAAGCACTCTTGACGTCCATCTGATGGACTTTCCAACTGAACTGGGCTGCCAAGGCAAGAACGAGCCGTATGGTACTCATTTTGGCTGTAGGAGCAAAAGTCTCCTCATAGTCAATGCCTTCTTTCTGTGAGAACCCACGAGCAACAAGGCGAGCCTTATACTTGTCTAAGGTTCCATCAGCTTTGTATTTGACTTTGTACACCCATTTGCAGCTAATGGGCTTCTTCCCTGAAGGAAGATCAGAAAGGGCCCAAGTGTGATTCTTCTGAAGACTCTGGAACTCAGCTTCCATAGCCTGTTCCCACTCAGGTATACCTTTAGCCTCTGAGTATGTCTGAGGCTCAAAAACACTGTGTATGTTAGCCATGAGAGCAAAATTGACTGTATGCTGCTGTTTGCTCTTATTACGGGAGGTTCTACCCTCAATGAGCTCAGTATCCCTGAGATCACCAATGGTCTTGGCCCACCATTTAGGCCGGAGAGTAGAAGTGCGAACATCTGGAGGAGCTGGAAGAGGCTCAGGATCAGGAACAGGAGCAGCAAGAGGAGGATTATTCTCCAGAGGGAACTCAGGTAGTGCGTCATCGAAAATAGATTCTGCATCATCCCTCCCATCAGGCGAACCTAATGGAATAAGAACACTGTGAGGCTGATCCTCAGAACTCTGCTCAGAAGAAGGTGACTGAAAGAATCCTCTGTCTTCATCAAATACAACATCACGACTGAAGATAAGACGTTCAGTGTCTATATCTATCAGTCTGTAGGCCTTATGGTGATCACTGTATCCTGTCATCATGAGTTTCTGACTTTTGGAATCCAACTTGGAGCGCTTAGCATCTGGAATCCAAACATAGGCAACAGAGCCAAAAACCTTCAGGTGGCTGATCTGAGGCTTCCGACCAGACCAAACCTCTTCTGGAGTCTTCCCCTTAACAGCCTGAGTAGGAGAGCGGTTAAGAAGGTAGACAGTAGTAAATACTGCTTCAGCCCAATACTTATTCGGAACACTCCTGTGTTGTAACATAGAGCGAGCCATCTCAACAACCGTACGATTGCGACGCTCGACAACACTGTTTTGCTGAGGAGTGTAGGGTGTAGTCAACTGGCGTTTGATGCCATGGGTATCACAGAAGTTGGAGAATGCAGAAGAACAAAATTCCCCCCTGTTATCTGTCCTAAGAGTAATGATACTATGTCCAGACTCTTTTTCAACAAAGGACTTAAACTTCTGAAAGATACTAAATACATCCGATTTATGCTTAAGAAAGTACACCCACATCTTTCTACTAAAATCATCTACAATAAGCAAAAAATATTTGCAACCGGTAACAGAAGATGTATTCATAGGACCACAAATATCAGCATGAAGTAATTGAAGTACCTTAGATGCGCGCCAAGACTTTCCATGTGGGAATGAAGTCCGATGCTGTTTGCCAGCTTGACAGGCGCCACATACTCCAAGATGCTGAGTCTGAATATCAGGTAACCCTGAAACAAGTCCCTCCCGAGATGGCTGAGAGAGATATTGAATATTGAGATGTCCATATCTCTGATGCCACAAAGTGCTGAGAGGAGACACACGAGCTGCCAGAGCCACTTCAGGAGAATCACTAGTGTCAAGAAGCCTATATAGGCCATGATCCTCTAGACCAACAGCAACAGTAAGACGAGTCTCCCGATCAATGATGGAACACTTGTGAGCACTGAACACCACATCTAGTTGAGGAGAATTCCTCATAATCTGGCTGACAGAGAGCAGATTAAGTTCCATTCCAGGAACATAGTACACATTCAGAAAAATGAGAGTCCTGCCACCAGACTGTATCTGAACAGTGCCTTTGCCAACAACTGTATACTCCTCACCTCCGCCAAAGACAACGGAATCACTGAAAGGTGAGAAGTCTGTAAACCAATCACGCCGATGAGAAAAATGACGTGATGCACCAGAGTCGATGTACCAAGCAGAAGACCTGGCATGATCTGAAGACCTCTTAGCCATAAAGGCATAAAAGGCAGACTCCTTCTGCTCGGAATGTTCAGCAACATGTGCCTTCTAGTGTGACCCTCCCTGCTTCTTTTGTTCAAAAGCGAGCCTTTGACGGCAATCTTTCTTCATATGGCCGTACTTGTGATAGTAATTGCACTGCACATTCTTCTTCTTAGCTCCATCCTGTGTCTGAGAAGAGCCGTTCTGCTGAGAAGACTGAGAGGACTGAAATTTGCCTTTATCCTTCTGAAAGGATTGAGCTGTGAAGGCATTTTCCGAGGAGGCTGATGTAGTACCACTACCAAACTGTTGTTTCCAGCGATCCTGCTATAGAAGTTTGGTGCACAATTCTGAAAACTTCAGATCAACATTAGTGGAAGTAATATTGAGGGTCTCAATGAAGTGTTCATACGATTTCGGAAGACTTTTCAGAGTGATTACTACCATGTCTTCTTCCTCCATAGTCCGACCAATAGCTTCGAGCTGATCTCGAATGTCCTTAATCCTCGTGAGGTGTTCCTGTAAGGACATACGTTCGTCCATCATAATGGAGAACAGCTGATTCTTTAGAAAGAATGCTCGGCTCTTGTCGGATGTCTCATGCAATTCCTTCAGATGCTTCCAAATGTCAGAAGCTGTCTTGCCGGAAGGAATCTGCGGTAACTAATCATCAGTCACTGAGAGTTTGAGAAGCATAATTGCCTCCCGATTGCGTTCATCAAACTTATCTTGGTCTGCACCAGGTGTACTAGGACTGAGCTCTTTTCCCAAAACAAGCTGGTCAAGACGCCTATATTCAAAAATGGTCAACATACGCTGTTTCTAGATGTTGTAATTGTGGCCATTAAAGCGTTGACTGCCTTCTAACATCAGGTTGGTGAGAGAAGCCATTTGCACGTTTCCCAAAAAAATTCCCGGCTGACCCAAAAAAATCCAAGGACAACCCAAAAATGCGTGCAAAAAACCTAGAAGGATTCTCCTGTCAGAATCTAAATCCACGGGCTCAAAAATCGAGGCACCCAGAAAAAACGGACAACTACCCAGATTAGGTTTCGAAAAACCCACCAAGAATCTGCAAGAAAAAATTATTTTCGATAAAAAAATGAAGGTAAACACCTTAATCGAAAATTGCAGAGGTCGTGGGCGCCATGGTTTTCACAGAAAATGTCATCGGCGTTGCAGAGAGTGGCGAGTTGCAGGGGGCGACGCTGGAGGTGGCGACGCCGAAACCTGCAGACGTGCACAGAGCCGAAGTCTGTTGCAGGTCACCGAACAACGCCGTGACTAGGTTGCAGGTGCCGAACGACGCCGGGAACAGGTCGCGACGCCGGAGGTTGCGAATAGGCGAAGCGAAGGTTGCAGACGACCCTGCAGGCACGCGAACACAAATCGCGAAAAAACGCGACGACCCTGCAAACACAGGTTGCGAAAAAACGACGATCCTGCAGGTCGAGGACATAGGTCGCGACAACATGCGACGATCCTGCAGGTCGAAAACCGACGATACCACTCCAGAAGCTAAAAAACTTTGATGAATTTTTTCAGAAAATAATTTCGAAAATTTCCACTAATTGGAAATTAGGATTAAAAAATTTTCGAAAAAATTTCTCCTATAGCTCTGATACCATAAAACAATGCGAGACACGCAATGGATTTCAAAGAATTGATTGAATTAACAGAATGAGCAAGACGCTCATAAATAATACAAGAATATTTACAAGAATAGCAAGTTTCTAATAAGAAACTGCTGAGAAGATCGAAGACGATCTAACCAAAATAGAATATACACTATTGAGCATTAATACTAAAATTAACATTATTTTAATATTCTATTAATTATTTGCTTACCTATAGCTTAAAATTTTAACTTATTTATATTTATATTCTAACCTAATGATGTGATACTAATTTCAACATGCCCTCGTATTACCTCAATCCAAATGAAGGAGAGAAAACTGTATGGACTGAACACAAAACAGCCTTATGGAAATCTAATGCACTAGAACATACACACAGCTCATCAAATCTCCCAACCCACCTTAAAACAGATCAAATCAAACATAATAGAGGATATAATGACTGCTTAATTATTTGCTTACCTATAGTTTAACTCATTTATATTTATATTTTAACCTAATGATGTAATTTTAATTTCAACATTCCCTCCATTTTACCTCAATCCATGTCAAGGAAAGAACACTGCATGGACTGAACACAACAGTCCATATGGAAGTCTATTAGACTAGAACGTACACACAACTCACCAAATCTCCCAACTCACTTAAAACACATCAAACCAAACATCATCAGTTGATACAAATTACAATGATTGTCCAACAATATTTGAGAATCAAGACATATTCAACTGTTCACAAGTGAATTGAGGCATACTCAATTATGAATTATCCACAAGAACACTACTCCACATGTTGACTTGACATATTCATTATCCCCAATGCAATACTTCAGCTGCGAATTGAGACATACTCAATTATCCACAGCAGTAAAACTCTTTCTGTTTATCATGACATACTCAACTAGCCATAGTTACAAATCTCCAAGTTTGTGGATTGAGACATACTCAACTATCCATAGAAACAAAACCCTTCTTGTGGATTGCGACGTACTCAATTATCCACAAGAATGAAACATTAAACTGCCAAGGCCCCCATTGTTCAAAGGAGGGATACAAATGAAGAACTGGTGCCTCTCATTCAATGTATCATCTTTGAGGAGAAGCTAGTTCGAGATGGAAGATTCCTCCAACCTCCTCTTTGACCTGCTTAGGCTTTATGTGCTAGATGCAGGATCTTTCACTTAAGATTGCTGCTGCTGAGCAAAAATACATCTCAGGCTACATACCAGTCTTTGCCAGAGACTTGCTGGGCACAGCAGGTTGCTTCTGGCATGAATGAAAAATTAACAGATATAGCAAATAGACGCCCTCCCTATATATATCAATTTTCATGCAAAATATGAAGTAAATGTCATATTCAAGTGCAACAGGTTACAACAGATTTGTACAGCGTTTTTTGCAGACAGATGCCAAGAAAATCATAACACACTTCCTGCCATGTCACAACACAGAGGTGCCTGAAGCCAATGAATAATGAAAATGTGGTTTGAGTAGCATTGCTTGAGAATTTCTATTGCATAAATGGGATATCAGGCTGGGTACCAAATATAAAGGAGAACCATGTCACCTGAGAGCTGATTCCAAATACTATGCAGTAAATTCTTTTGTATGTTGTGTTTAGAGGTTTCACTGAAAGTACCACAGATCACCATCCTTCTGCAGACAATGTCACCTACCTTTTCTCAGCTTTCAACTGCACATTAATAACTGCCAGCACCACCACCTTATACAGCCCAACATCTCTTTGGCTTTCATACCATATTGAAATATGGAAACTACTGTAAAACTTCTAGACAATAATAAAATGATATCTGATATATTTATTCTTCGGGATCTTTATAATGCATTGGCTTTATAGAAGCCTAACAACAACCTTACGCAACTGTTAATGGGAAATAACTGCCAACTACTTAATTATTTGCTGAGCTATATTCCAGTTTATTAACTTTTATTTATATTCTATGTTTCTAACATAATTTTGAAATACCAATTCCAGTAGCGTGTGCACCAAGCCCAGCCTGATAGGGCATGGTGATTACTGTATTTGGCTGAGGACATTTTTTCACAGAACTCCTTCACGCAGGATCCCAGTAAAATTTCCCATCTTTAATCTCCTTTCTTATAGTGCACATTAGCTAACAAATAAACTGATCTTTATTATTAATTCTGAATTCAGGAACCTTCTTAATTACTGCTCCTTATACTAGCATACATGTATTTTTCATGAAAAAAATCATAAAACATTCTAATAAAAGTCGACAACTGCTTAAGTAGTACATTAAATAATGGCCATGTTTCTGAAATAACTGACCAAATAATTTTCTTTCAGTACTTAAAATTTGAACTTGCGAAGACAACCTTTCCACAATAGAGCATTATAGGTCTTGCCCTCAAATAAAAAAATGGTCATTTTTTCAATGTCATAATATTGCCCTCTACTTGATTTTGATTGCTTTAAAGCTGCTGGAATATTGTTTTTTGTTGTATTTCTGGGCCTTTCCAAATGTTATATGAGATGTGCTGACAAAATGTTTCTCCCAATTTCCTTACCTGTGGCCACGGTACGTTCTAGAATCACCATCCAGGGGTGGCAAGATATTTTGAGATATTAATAGTTAGTTCTTTCTTCAAGCAGTAGACTTTTTGTTCCTTAAGTTTGTTCAAGAGCATATGTACGCTGTCCTAATCTTGACCTGTAGTATCTTGGTCAAAGGTTTTGCATCCCTTTCTAATTTGGATCCTAGGTGGTCCAGGTAGAAACTAATCTTAGTGAAAGACATGTTTGTTTATTATGCACAGGAAAATGAGAAACACAAGTAATCCAACACACAATTGAAAAGAGTGAAATACTTTTAGCAAATATGTGCTACGTCAATTCAAATAGATATGAATAGAATGCAATTGGAATTTAAAACAGCAAGGCAAGGAATGAGAATTCTTGTGACCAGAAAGGGGTGAACACATCAAATTGGTTTGTCTAGACCATTTGGTTATCTCATGGAGGATTGAATATTATATGTACAGTACCGTATGAAGACATGCTAAGAAGATGAAACGGCTGATGTCCCAAACCATTTGACTTCCAACTGCTAGGCAGTTATGTTCCTTTATGGTAGGTCTTCCCATCCCATGAAGAAGAAACCGTCTGCAGATACCATGTGTAAATGAGTGCTGATTGTGCAAGATTGACTAGGTGCCACAGAAAGGTGTGCCAAGTCATGCGTGGTGGTACACAATGATATAGATGATGCTACTGAAGCTTGTGTGCTAGCACAGAGTGTTATCGAGTCTTTTGCATTAACACAACATGCTGCCAAGGTTCACACAAGGTTCCCTGAGGCTTGTGTGGCTGCACACCAATCCCTTTTTCTACAATAGGGTTATGCTTTTAGGGATGTAATCCCAAGATGAACCAATTGCATACTTCAGATTGCTGCTTACAGAGGTGTTGGTTGTGTTGGAGTTTCATCATGTCTTGGACCAACTGCAGGTTCTCTTTCAGGTTTCAATCATGTCTTGGACCAACTGCAGGTTCTCTTTCAGGTTTCAACTGTTACAATATTTCTCTAATTCTTCCAAAATGAAATCATGAACTGAAATTTGTGTTTTGTGACCCTTAATGGTTTGGTTAGTCAACAATTTAAAGCTTTAACTGCAAAGCCTCAAACAATGACATTTCTGGTAGAAATGGCAAGCAAAATGTGTGCTGAATTCTACCACTAGAAGTTTCACACTTTGAATGCTTCTGGTGTAGGGGGTATGTTGTCTTGACCATTTTTTTGCGAAATCTCACCATTTTAGTCATGTAACTGTGCTGGCTTATGATGAGTTTGTTGAGTACCCCTGAAAATAGTGATAGAGATTATTTCCAGCCTTTTGAGAGTGAAAACTGCTACTTGGAATTAATAAGGTGGTGCCAACAATATTTTACTTCAAACATGTTCCAAAAGTTGCTGATAAATTAAGTCACAGTCCCTAACAATGATCATTAGAAGTACAAGTAATATGTGGTCATGCCATATCGATGCTTCAACTTGGGAAGCTTATGTAGGTGGAAATTCAGGAATACCTCATTATTTCAGGAGCTGAGAAATTTGGAGAACTTCCTCGTATTCATTCCCTATAATGGGCCATCAAAGGTATTTTATTCCAAGTCTATTAAGGGTAATGGAGGAAGTCAAGAATAAATGATATACTACATTCTATAGGGCTGAACCATATTGCCCAAGAAAGGCATGGTAAACGTGGCCTGATCCATAAACTGCAACCCTGTTTCAGAGTATGTTTTTATTCTCATGACAGAAAATATAAGTACAAATTACTCTTGGCAAAAATATATAATGCTCATTAATATATATAGTATTAATACATAATATAATAATAATACTATAAATATTAAATATGTAATATATATTTATATAAGAACTAAATAATTTAAACTTCAAACTTAAATGTAGTAAACAGAAAAAGTAAAACTGAAACTTAAAAATAGTGAAAAAGTTAAAACCTTCCATGGGATGGGTGATGGCCTACTTTGGATGGCATCCTTGGAAGACCCTGCACAGCTGCAAGCACCACTGTTGCTGTTTGCCAGTTATATACTTTAGTTAATAGTGATTCAACTAGCCCTACTTTATAATGATAGATCAGAACTAGCCGTTCCAGGCTTGAATAAATATTTGGATTCTGGGCTGGATACTCTGGGCAAGTTGCTCAACAGATTGTTGAAACACTAGCTAAAGAGCACAAATCTGGGGTTCAAAGCAAGCATTAACTCATGTCCACTAATTGACCATGTTCAAGTCATTGACCATTTGGGTATAGGGTAGGGCAAGAACGGGAACATTTTTTCTCTATGAAAATATTTGTGGTTTTCTCACCTGCTAATTAGAGGCTGTGCTAACTTGAACTGATTGACATCAAAATAATCATGGTTTTCCAGCTTAAATATATCTTGTTTTCCGGTGGACAATTTACAACCTTACTTGGAAGCAGAATTTTCTTGGTTTGGACAAGGATGCGATGATATTAGCGATTTGATGCTAGTTCTTTTTTTGAATTTGATGCAAGTTCCTTGTGGGTTCACCCAGGTACAGCCCAGATGAACCCACAGGAGACCTATTGTGCCCGGGCCGAAGCTTGGGCAAACCCAAGGCCATCTTGGAACCAAACCCAGTAACATAGGTTTTGAAATGAATTTGTGTCATTCATGTTGAACTTGTATTTTCGAGAATTTTGTGCCTTAAAGATCCTTTCATAAGTTGTACTGTTGTATGGTTGTACCATAGACTTGGGGGATGAGAAAGGTTTAGTTATATTTGCCATATAATCCTTTTTCCTACATTTTTTATTTTGTCACTTTGTTGAAGGCAGAGGTCAATTGGTTTCTTGGATACCGTTGGGGATTGCTGTGGTGAGTTTGAGCATCCATCCTTCTAATCTACAATTCTGGATACCTTTTCCATGTTCTGGTTAAAATTGGAGAAAAACCTAAATATTTTTTAGCCTTATTTAGTTTCATCCCTTTATCAGTTTGTGATGAAAAGTGAATGAAAATCTAGAAAGCATTTTATTATACAAGGGTTCTGCTACTCTCAATTACAGAGATAAATCCTATTAACGTTTCCTACCAATGTTGGTTGGCTTTGTTTTGTCATCCTTTGTGGGTGTGGAGTCAATTCCCATTAGAGGTTTAAAGATTACAGAAGTTTGGGAGGATGCCATAAAGGTAATTTATGAGAAATTTAAGAAATAAAAAAATCATGCTAAATAGACTCCATTTAAGGATTCAATGTGAAAGTACAATATGATGATATGAGCACAAGTATCAAAATTTCTAAATAAGAAGCAATCACAAAAGTTAATCATTGTATTTTGAACCAGATTTATCTTCTATGATGATTGAGATTGTTTTAAACCTCCTTGATACATTTACTGAATCAAAAACAATAGTAGCATGATATATGTATGGTTGCTACTACAACTGGCTAGAATCAAGAACGATATTAACACAATAACCTGTTAAGGTATCCAATATTCATATGACTATTGTAATATGGGTATCCATTCATGCCACCAAATCGGTAAATTGAACCTATTAATCCAGTCTATATTTATAGAGCATGTATGCTGATGGTAATTTATTGAGCATGTATGTTATCAAGGTCACGCCAAAACTACCAACTTATTGACTCCCTTTTGCTTAGTCAACACCAAATACACGAGATTATATTTATATTCATTCATTGAACAAAATGGCTAAATGTGTAAGGCTTTATTTTTCTTAAATTGTACGTCCTCCTTATTTCGCCAACTTTATTTTCTATTCTATTTGGGATCAATATTTGATATATTTTTTGGGTGTAAGCCTCATAGATATAACCAAGCATGTATCTGCAATTTGCAAGTGGTGGAGATTCCAGACAGCCATAGCTACGATGCTTTGAACTACTACAAAAGTTGCAATATACTAAAACAACAAAAATAAATAAACTTGGGTGTCAACTGTAGTATTACAAATTTAAGTAAGAAGGTGCAAGTCACCATTAAGCGTACATTGGCATCTATTACTAAATACAAAGCATGAAGTAAAGGACATCAAATTTTAAGGGGTTATGCTTATGGATGGTACCGCTTGGGTGGTAACTAAAAACACTTTACTGGTTTTATGCATCAAATAACCTTGGCATATCTAACCACAAATGATATTAGGAAGGACCACATTCAACCCGTCATGTGAAATTTGGTTTTCTATGCAACAGCTATTTGTAGTCAATCTATATATTTTGATCTTTTGGTAAGTAAGATCATACCGGGGTTCTTAAACATGTACCATAATCTAAGCATATAAACGGTATCAATGACTCGATCATTTTACCTTGTGCAGTATCCTTGACAATCTTGGACTTTGTTAACAATGATTTTGATGATAAGGTTGCAGTATGTACAAAGATTTGCACTGTTATCAACTTCAAATCATTGTCATCAAAGGACAACTTTAGTTGAAAAGACAATACAAAAAATATGAATGCAATGTAAAGGATGTGGCCATTTAAACTTGAGTAAACTTTCACAACAGCATATTGTGGACTGCAGAATACTTGCACACCAGGAACCACCCTAGTGTCTCCAATATTCGATTATGAACATTCCAATTTCTATGTGCACATTCTGCTACTCCCCCTGTAATAATACAGTTCTAAGTCAGTTCCTAGAATTCTTAAAATTATTCTACTTTTACAATGTTTGGCCACCCCATAGGTAGAGAATTCTGTATGTACTCTTAAATGTATGTTCACAAATATACTCATTGTATACCTGTGCATTTGTAGCTTTCTAATTATTATCTTTATTGGTGAACACCTTAAGCACTTCCATTGAGTTATATAATCTGAAAATGTTTTTGGTGTTTTTGGTTATTTAACTATCGATAGGAAATATTTCTATTAAGAAAACAAACCATATATTTTCAATGGTCACATGGAGATTTGGGTTTATTGGCACACCATTTCAAATGAGAGTATGGATTCAGTGATTAAGGTTACCACCATATTATATATAAATGCAATCGATAGAGATGCAGCTATGAGATGGACACGTCGTGTGTGTCCCTATACTGAAGTCTCCTTGTGTCTGCAATTTTCCCTTTGCTAATCACTAGTTAATGTGCATAGTTATAATTTGGAAGAGCAACATACTTTTGATACAATTTTGTTACTGATAATTTCCTGTAGGTTTCTAAAATCTGTATGCAAATTCTTGGCAAGTGTATTGACATTATGATTTGGGCAGGTTACGCTCGAGGCAGAGGTTACAAACAAGGGAGCACTTGCATTGTATGGGAATCTTGGATTCATCCGTGTAAAGAGATTATTTAGGTATTACTTGAATGGCGTTGATGCTTTTCGGCTTAAATTATTATTCCCTCGTCCTGATCCCTTGTTTATGCTAAATGAAGAAAATTTTAATATGGATTTGTCCCATCAATTTTCTCACGAGGGTAGTGATCACTGCAATCAACATAAAGATTGTTCAGAACATTGTCATGATTTCATATAGAATGATGATCATCTTTTTCAAGATACCCTTTTGGCAGGTGTTTTTCTCTTATTGAATATAAGTGCTAAATATCTGCAATTAGTGACCCTTTTCGTAAAATAATTGGTCATCCTTATAATGCATGACCTTTGCATAGAATATCCTATGTAAATTTCAGATGTGCAGGTTCAATCAGTTTAAAATTAAAGTAGATCCCTGAGAAAGATATCATTGTGTTCTTAGGGCAGAAAATCATTCATGACACCCTTCTGCAGTCACAGGTTGATATTTCCTGTTCAAGTGTCTCATAGGAGTTTTGTTAGAAGTTAGAACTAAGATAATGATGTAACATTCTTGATACAAGGTTTCTCCTATTAATGGGCTATGAAATGTCCATTTATGAAGAAATCAATACATGCACTAACCATGCAGTGACCAGAAAATATAGGACGACATGACCAGAAAATGAGAAAATGTCTGAGCATGGGAATGTGGAAAATGTAACTCCTCCCCTGTATGAAAGTATCACCGTCTGTTTGCAGGAGAAACCAAGAATGCAATTTTCAGTCAATGAAGTGGGGATGATATGATATTTAGCAGGTGACTTAATAAGTGAAGCATCACTTAGTTGATCATAACAATAATCTGATGTAAGCTTCTAATAGGCACAAAAAATCCAATTTTCTTCTGGGCTTTATGTGCCTCCCTTATTTTTTCTCAAATTCAATTTTTGCTCCACAAACCTTGAAATTGAGCAGTACAATGTCTTTTCTTTTGGAAGAGTGAAAATATGGTAAATTTGACTGAAATACATGGTCAAGGACCATAAACTCGAAAAGCTTTTATAATTAAAGTAATGTGGAAGATCCCTAACATCAATTTTTCATTTTGTTATTTTTCTTATTGACACATGTTTACATAAATGATTTTCATTAGTCTCTTTTTAGTTTATTTCATTGAAAATTATTTTTTGTAATATTTTTGATGAATGCACGGGTTTCGCCTTAAGATCCTGTTCCCACATGGGGCTTGACTTTTCTGTTCAAACTTTGAAATCAAGCAGTAGAATGTGTTTTCTTTTGGAAGAGTGAAAATATGGTAAATTTGACTGAAATACATGGTCAAGAACCAGAAACTCAAAAGCTTTTATAATTTCGGTGATGTGGACGACCCCTAACACCAATTTTTTATTTTGTTATTTTTCTTATTGACACCATGTTTACATAAATGATTTTGATTAGTCTCTTTTTAGTTTATTACATTGAAAATTATATTTTGTAATATTTTTGATGATTGCATGGGTTTCGCTTTAAGACCCTCCACATGGGGTTTGACTTTTCTGTTCTGACTGAAGTTTATGTTATAATGCTTTTCAGGCCAATAGACCCAGCTGAATAGCCCCTAACCTGCTAATACTTTCTCTTTCTATTCAACCATCCCAACTCACACCAGATGTTTGAACTGCATCTGTTCAGGCTTCCAAATCGTGTTATCAAATCTAATTACCATGGTCTGACAAATCAAGCTACTAGTTGCAGGTTTATAGCTATATGACAATTTTTTCACTGTATTACTGGGAGAACACCATTTTCTGCTTGATTCGCCATCTTCGGTGACTCCAAACCTTGATGCAATGCTCTTTAATTTACACTCGTTTAAATTCTAATTTGGATGAAAATAAAGTAATCATGTCTTTCTAAAGCCAGTGTAGAACAATTTGATTTATTACAATTATTTGGTCATTAGTGGGTGTGTACATCCTCCAGATGCAAAACTTTAAGTGGTAATTGCACCTTGTGATTGAGGATGGGCAATCCAAATATTTTCCCTCGCTTAACTTCCAAGCCAACAATGCACACTTTTTCTTAATGATAGCAACTGCTGAAATCATCAAGATCCATGACGTGCCTTTAAAGAAACTTATTCTGGTGCCCTCATGTACAAGAATTTCATGTTGTACTCAAGGTGTTGTTTCCAACGTGGCTTTGCAGTGTGTTTTAAAACAATTCTTATAATATTTCCAAAGCTGATTGACAAGCCAAAATCATTTGATGTTGCCTTGAGTGCTCAATGACTTTGTGAAGTAATATTGTGCAAGTCACATCACCGATTGGATCTCTAGTGGATCAGAGGGACTAAACCTGTGGCCATGTCTTAAATCTAGCTTCCATCTTTTGCGGTTGATATGTTCATGCTAGAGACCATAATGCTAGAGTCCAAAGGGTCGCTAGAGGATTAAATGCCTGAAGTAACTTTGTTGAGATGCATTAATTTGTTGCTGTCTCATTTTCAACAAATGATGCATGCTGCAGCTTCAAAATGTCTCAAATCAAATGGGGAGTCGATGGCTTGCTGTTGGAGCACCAACGTGATAAAAATAAGGCCGGTTGTTACTCTATGTGTCGATCAGTTTAAGTGATTGTGAATGTCATGTGTCATCAAGATGAGTGCTTTTGTTAGTCGTCATTGTTTTGTGTTAATTAGACTCTACGAGTAATATAAGACTTGTGTAAAGAAAATAAGCTTTGAGCCATATAGCAATTTGGTGAATCCATCTCATTTTATAATTGTCACGTTTTCTTGCATCAAATAAATAAGAGGATACTACATGTCTAAGCAATTGATCTTTTGAGCCACATGTAAGCATGACTAGCTAGATGCTCTATCTATTGTTTTCATCACTTCGCATATCAAACCACATTGAAGAATTGTGATTGTAGATTTTGGGTTGTGCTTGAAGTGTACTACTTATAAGCAAACATTATTTGTATTTATCTCTCGACTTGATGCCCATTCACAATCTCATAGTTTGTAAGGAAAGTTGTTAAATGTTGATTGTTTTTGTACAATGAACTATAAACTAAGCTATTTGAACGAAGAGTGACACCAATATGCATGGGATATAAATCGTCAAAAATATATGGGACGTGTGAATTTGTGAAGTTGAAGGATAATTAGAAGGGCAAAAATTGGGTAAATGACTTGGTTTGCATGAGCAATCACAAATGCTCTATCTATTGTTTTCATCACTTTGCACAAACCACATTGAAGAATTGCGCTTGTAGATTTTGGGTTGCTCTTGAAGTGTACTATTTTAAGCAAACATTATTTGTATTTATCTCTCGACTTAATGGCCATTTACAATCTCATAGTTTGCAAGGAAAGTTGTGAAGTGATGATTGCATTTGTAAAATTAACTATAAACTAACCTATTTGAATGAAGAGTGTGACCAATATGCATGGGATATAAATCACCAAAAATATATGGGATGTTTGAATTTATGAAGTTGAAGGATAATTAGAAGGGCGAAAATTGGGTAAATGACTTCTTTTGCATGAGCAATCACATACTACTTATGCTTTTGTTGACTTGGTGGAATGGTATAACCAACAAGCCAAAGTTGGGAAAGGCTATAATTTAAATACAAATTTTCGCATTGATTTTTCTACCATTTGTTTGACAAACCAATTATATCATTAATTAGCATTAGTGAATTATGTACGTGGAATTGTTAAACAATGATTTTTTTTTTAAAAATTCACGAAGGATGTAAAAGCAAAGTGGGTTTTGGAATCATCAACTTAAACTTCGCTAAGTATGTTACCCTCAATTGCAAAGTACTAGGTGAGCCCAAAAACACTAAAGAAATCTCTAGTCACATAATTCCTTTTGGATATGTGCTTTAGACAATCTTTTTTGTATGATATAGGACAAGCTCTCTTTCATGATGCCCTTTCAATTAGCAATGCCTTGCATTATGGAATGCACTGTTGAGCTTCCAAAAATTAAGTGGAACATCTTACATGAGTATGTGAAGGAACATGATGTTTCTCTTTTGTGAACTTGCATATGTTCCGAGAAGAAGTGCTTTATTTCCCCATACTTAGATCATCCATGATCTTGATTGGTTTTATAAGTCGTAAATTTAATTTATTTTTACCTTTGCTTTGATGGTTGATTTTTTTTCTTAATCAATTAATCATACAATTTAAAATCTTAATCCCCACTTTGATTTAATAGAAGGTGAGTATAATTTATTTGTTCTCTCTAATGATGTCTTTTCTTGGGGTGCAACTCATTTAGTTGTTCTTGGAAACCTTATAGCGTAAAGTATGTTGAGAGGTTTTTAGATGCTAGCCCTCATAGGTGAAAGGAGTTAGAAGTTGGTTGGGCTCCAACAATTGGTATGGTATGGTATGGTATGGTATGGTACTTTGAGAGTAGGGCTCAATTTTTGTAGAAAACAATGCTATTAAAAGTTTGTCATTTGACAAGAAGTAACCTTATTTATCTAATTATTAGAATGTCCTTGTTAGGTTAACAAAAAAAATTGTACTACCCTTTAACAAAATTTTTTTATACAAAATTGAACGAACTTTTAATGCTACTTACATAATCGATCAAGAGAAGGCATGAATAGTCAAGAGATCCTTGCAAAGCTTCATGTTACAATTAGATCAGCTTTTTATCTTAGGATTTCATGTTCTCCAAGATGTTGGATCTCTTGTACATGATGCGACTTTGATGAATCTTGCTCTTATTGCTCCATCAACTCGTATTGGTGAGTACCAACCATTTGCTACTAAAGTTATTTAATTTGCTATGCCATTGGCTTTAGATTTGCTTTAGTCTACTCTTGAGGTGGCTATTTGATGATCCACTATTCGACTTCACATTCCTTAGCTCCAACTATGTGCATAGATATCCTTGCCTGCTTCTCCTAGTTTTGAGTACTTGGATGATGATATTTTGTGAATATCTATACACAGGTGAAAGAAAGGTATTCTTAAATTTGTCTTCTAATCTCATACTAGAGTGAAGGGTATAAGGTGGAGTAGGGTTGGGTTTGGCCTTATCTAGCTTGGATCCTTAGGTTCCTTGATTTTTTCTTTTTGGTTGATATTGAGCTTGGTAATTAGAGTTGTAATTGTGTCTTGATTTGTTTTGATGGGTTGTTTAGATTGTTCCATATCTCATGGTGCTCATTTTGTTTGTTGCTTGGTTGTTTTGTTGTACTAGGGTCTATCCCCTTTCAAAATACACTTTTATCAATACAAAAGAACATAGAAGTTTAGCCATGACTAAAAAATGAATGACATGATCAAGCAACAATCAACCCACATCCTTTGGCATTTTGTTGCTCTAAAACAATTAACAAAGTAAAGGAACCAAAACACAACCTTTTCAAGTTAATGATGGGTGATAATAAAAACATTTATTTTCATGCCATCCTCTATTTTGATAGTAATTTTTGTGCTTTAGCAACGTGTACTCCGACAACCTTGTATTCTTTCCTACAAGTCTTCAACTACACAAACTTCAACAACATCAGATGCTTCTCTACAATACAACAACTAGAGTTATATTGACAGTTTAGTTGAAATTTAGTAGTAACACATTGACAACAATTTCCATCTTTAGCAATGCTTTAGAAACAACTAAAAACAATTTGTCAACAACACTACTACATATTAATTTTGGATTTTTCTTACAAGAAATGAAGAGATTATGCCACCAAAAGCATTATGGAAATGATTTGGACCAATACCAAGAATTTGTGTAGATATTTCCTCCATTCATATTTGAACCACTCCAATCGATTTTGGATCGTACCTCCCTAATTAGGGTGTGTTTGGTCCTAAAAAATCTAAGACTATATCAAATGTGGGTACTTTTTGCCATATCTTCATGACACACCCCTTTAGTCTAGTTTGGAAATTGCTCCTTTTCTCTAATTAATGTCACTTTCTTGTCAAGAACAACATTTATTCCAACTCATCAATCTCCTTAGGTAAAAAATTATCTAAGGAAGAATGAAACCCTTTTTCTAATTCCTTCATCCACATCATAGAAGGGTCAAACAAGTATAGCTTGTCAACATTAAGGATTGAAAATATTTTAGATTTAGGAAAATTTCAATAAAAAATACAAGCCCTACTAGCTCTATGATTTGAAGTGGAGTACAATACAAAAGTTTAAGCTTATGTGAAAGCTTTTATTGTCTTTACTTACCCAAGTACACCTAAACCATGTTCTCAACATAAAATTTTAGTTTTGTTTGGTGCTAATCATGATGCTTTTTGTATTTGAGTTGAGATACCTTTAGTTTGTCTCACATTCTTTACGAACTCATGAGCCCCATCAACTTCCAATTCTCCATTTTCTACCCCTTAATTTTTTCAAAGCAAATATCAAGTGGGTTTGGTAATGTAAAACAAAAGCATGGCTCAAAAGGTGAAATATATATATTTTTGGTCGGTAATATTTTGCATTTTCTTGCACTATAAAATATAGAGATTACAACAAAACTTCGGGCTTCCAGACTGCAAAATAGCCCTACTTTGGATATTATCCTTACATTCTTCATCACTGAAAATTCCAAAACCCCTAGGCAAAATCAAAAAACACCATTAACAACAGACCCATCCCACTTTGTTAAGCTTTGTCGCTCCTTTACACAAGGTAAACCATAGTCCCTTACCTCCTGCGACTAAATCCACCCTAACCCTATAGCATCTTGTAGAAAAGGATTGACCCAAGTATCATATGATAAAATTCATCTTATTCAAATATCAATTAGAATCAAAGGGAAATCACGAATCCCTATCTAATCAAAGAATTCTAACAAACAAACAATGAAATAATGCAATATCAAACAAATAGGAATTAAAATCATTCAATAAAACTCCCTATTCCAAGATCGCATATAGCTTTCATTGCTCTTCTCTTCTCTGTGGTATGATGGCTTTCAGATATTGTGCTGACAACCTGCAAGTGACACAAAGATTCAAAGTTCGTGATTATTGAAAATAGAGATTGAATGCTCAATTTATAGAAAATTGAAGAGGATTGATTGAAAGGTGGAACTCTGGTGAGCTCACATGAAAATTGATAGTTGAATTGCTGATTTAGAGGTGAAACATAATAGATTGAATAGATTAATTGAGTCAATTGATTGAAAAAAAGCTAATTGAAGGAAGAAAAAAAATGATTGGAAGAAATAAAGAGGATGACCAAGAGAACTAGAAGATGGAAATAGAGACTGGAGAGAATGATTTAATTAATTAATTTAGCGTGTGCTTGCATTTAGACTTAGATTTTCAATTTAATCTTTGCATGAGATTTTGATTCAAATATTGAATTTATTTAATTCAATTTAGTATTTGAATATATTTAGAACTTGACTTTGATTTTCAATTTGGTTTTTGAAATCATGCACATGCAATTGAATTTAGAAGAAATTAGAAGAATTTGAAGAACTAGAAGAATTAATTAGTTAATTAAATAATTTAAAGAAACTATTTAATTATTTTAGAAATGGACTTTAATTTAATAATAAAGATTATTTAGTTTAAAGGATTAAATCATAATTAATTAACTAATAAACATTTAATTAATATTTAGAAAAGGGTTAATGATTAATTGAGTAGAGATAGAAATTAAGAATAGAATCTATTTAAATAGAGGAATTAAAAAGAATTAATTAAATAATAAATATTTAATTAACACTAGAAAATGGTTAAAATGATTAAATGATGATGGAATATGAAATAGAATAATTAGTAAGATGATGAAGAAATATGAAATTAGAAGAAATATTTAATTAAATTAATGAAATAATTATTTAACTAATTAGACGAGTAATTAGTACATGATCAATGAGATATTTTTAGGTGTCTACATTTGCCTCTCTTTGAGACAAAGTCGAAACGACATTGTTTTAAAAAAAATGAAAAATTTTGCCCTAGTATGCTCCGGTGATACTTAGGGTGTAATGCCCCCTCGAGAGATTGTTTGTGCATTAAAGACATGAATAATCTCTCTCTCGAAAAAAGAAAAGAATGTGAGATAGAATAATAATTAGTTGATTAGAGATGGAGATAGGTGATGTGAAGATGATATTGAGATAGAATATGAGAGACTGAACCTTAGAATGAAATAGAATAATGTTAGATGATAGAAAATGATGAGAGAAGAATGTTTAGAAAGAATATACAATTTAGAGAGAAGATGGGAAATCAACAGGCTATCAAGAAACAAATGAGATGAGAATGAAATTGAAAGAATCACGAACCCGTGTCACATATTTTATTGCGCAATATATATTCATCACTGAGCCTTATTATTGAACAATGACGCTTCGCACATCAGGGTATAAGGAACCAAGATGTAAAGATATCTCATTGTAGAAACAAACACGTAGCAGACAAGGAGTAAACCCTCCATTCTAGGAATTACACTAGTGGTCAAGGTATGTGTGGCATTTAATAGCTGAATGCTCCTATTACAAACACCCATTAGAGCAATTTCCCTAGAATTTCATCGGTTCACACCACAAACAACAAACAAAGAAAAAAATAATGCCCATCATAGCTCCTCTAGTCACTTGTGGACATCTCTGAGTAGCATAGGAACATAATCTGTCGCCAATTGATAAAAGATAAAGACTGACCCGGACAAAATTCAGCAGCTATACTGACCTTGTGCCTTCGTTCTCAATTGCTTGATTTGATAGTTGATAATGTCTGATCTTAGAAAGTTGCGAACCCCGTTTAAGACCGTCCCGTCTGATTTCGAGTGTATCCTCTTCTGTTTAAGACAAGATAATGATCACTTTGATATGGATATGATACGATTGATAAGACAATTTGATCAGCTGATTGCAGATGTTTGACTGGATAGTCGTATCCTTTGTTAACTTTGTGCGAAGCGTTTGTTGGATATTTGCTATAGGGTATTTGTTTCTCGCAAGACATTTTATTGCAAGTTTTTCTGATTGATTGATTGTCGATTTTTAGTTCTTCGCGAAGAGCTTTTTCGATGTTTTTGGTTGATTTTTTCAGGACTTTATATGGATGTTTTTGGTATTTTATGGTTTTCAATGTTTTTAGATTTTGAGTTTTTCAGTGTTTTTTGGATTTTGAGTTTTTCAATGTTTTTGGATTTTGACTTTTTCACTGTTTTTAGATTTTTCAGGACTTTATACGATTTTTTGGATTTTTTCAGGACTTTATATGATTTTTTGGATTTTTTCAAGACTTTATATTTTTTTTAGGTTTTTTTTAGTTATGCCCCTAGTGTGCAAACCTGTATGACATGATGATTTGCAAAATGTATGTGGAGACAAATGACTTTTTTGACATGACCTACGTTAATGCAATATGCATGATGAAGATGCATTTCCTATTCGAGCAAAGTTGACTGTATTTGTTGTATCATTTGTACTACACCAATTGAAATGGAGGTGCAAAAAATTTCATAGATAAGTGGTCAATCGATTCCGAAGGTCATTTGGAACATCCAAATCAACACACATAGTGACTAGGATTTATAAATGGAGACGCGGAAAACTTCCCCATTGGTTCTTGAAACTTTCATCTTCTTTTGCCCATGTGTGTGCAAATGAGCTAATTCCTGCTCTTGTGTTCACTGAAGATCCTTAGCATCCTATATGACTAGCTACATGGATTATCCTAACTTCAAAAGCATTCCGAATAGAACCTCGCTGCCAGCAAGCCTTGAGAGCTCCGACGAGGTTATAGACTGTAATTTCTCAAATATTGCTCCATTGCCAGTAGGCGTCCATAGCCCTGTTGGAGTTACTTGCATGTTCCCATAGTCAAGCTTTTTTATCGCATTTGTATACATGATATTTCAGTTATATATCATTGCTCTTTTGCCTTAAGATGAATTTGGCATTGCTCTTTTTTTTTCTGTTTATTTTCTTGCCTTGACTTGTAAGTAATGGAACCTACTTGGGTGTGACAATTACAACGACGCTTAAGTAGAATTTTAGATTTTTCACTAGTCATATGGTCAACTAGGTGTCTAGAATGAATTAGAGATCTTCTTAATATGCTTGAGATATAGCAATTGATAGATTTTGGGTGTACAAGTCTCAAATAGTGAAATCACTACCCAACCATAAGTAAAGTGTCGTCATAGGGTGATGTTGAAAATAAATGATCTTAGGATCTCAAAGACTTCATGTCCAAATATCTAAGAAAGGAGATGACCCTTGCTTCTCTTGAATGCAAACGAATGATAAACTTGGTCAGTTGCCTTGTTTTATTGGTGCTGCTATATGAAAATGCAGAAACTTTATGCCATGAAATCTGTGAATATGATGTGCTTGAAAAAGAAACTATATGCAATGCAGTGTTTTATTGATGTTGTTCATAGGATTAGGGAGTTTTGTGTAGATAGTTCATTGGCCTTTTTTTGAAGAGTCGGATAAAGATGTATTTTTCAATAGGATATAAGGACTCAACTGGGTGTACATGTTCAAAATCTCCAATGTTGATTTCTTTAGTTTTTGGTTTTTGTGGATCATTAGATGGAAATCCATCTCTCGAATCCATGAATTCAGCTATAGCGTTATCATTTTCAAAGCAATCCAACTGTGGTAGATTCTCTTGCTCTCGGTCTTTCAAGTGTGGGTGTATGAGGCAAGTTGATTCTAGTTCCGAAGTTGTGACATGAGCGGGTGTTATGCTTGTTTTTGTCCCTACATTAGCATTTGATGATGACACACATACAATTGTTGACAAGTTGCTATGTGTAGTATGATCTAGATTGGTGATTTCATTGATAAGGGGTTCATGAACAACTTGTGTAGAGGGATTGGGATCAATAGGAGAAATGGTAAGTTTGTTTGAGAGGGAATATTGTGAAGAACATGGAGGATTATGACATGGAAATGAAGGGATGGAGGGACCTTGATCAAGATTTGGAGAAATAATGGGATCTTGTTTAGGACATGAAGGTAAAGGTATGATTTGATCTTGGTTTGTAAAGGGATCATTGGAGTTTGTGCTTTGCTCTTGATTTTGAATTGGATCATTATGAATGGAATAGAAAAGAGAGAGGGGATCATCATAAGATTCTTGGTCGGTGGGATCTTGATAAAAAATTGGGTAGGATGAAAGTGTTTTTTCTTGATCTTTATTTGTTTCAGGACTCATTTCTTCTGATTTCGGATTGTCCTCTTGACTTGGGGAAGGAGTTTGGATATGCATGGGAGATTGTTGAAAAGTTTCAACATTTTGGCCTGATGAAGAAGGATTTTGAATGAGATCCTCTGAATCATGACTTGAATTAGATTGGATTTGTAGGATGGATAACCCTTGGGAGATTGTGTTATTGAATAGAGATGGCATGGATTGGTCTTGTGTGACTTCAGGGGATGATGAAATGGTGGATAGATATGGTTGATTTGGGCTTTGGTTGAAAGCGATTTGATTTTGGTTGAAAGGAGTATGATTTTGGGTGAAAGATGTTTGATTTTGGTTGAATGAATTTTGATTTGGACTTTGGTTGAATGGGGTTTGATTTTGGTTGAAAGGGGTTTGATTGTTGGGTTGATATGATTGGTATGACTGATATAGTGGGTTGAAAGAAAAAGAAGGTTTACGTGACTCTAATGTTGGTTGAACTGGGGTAGGAACGATTTTGTTGATGAATGAAGGTTGGCATGTGCGAATGGTCTCACAAGAATAAGAAGGTTGGTCTGATATTGATCCCCTTGTGGCCATCACTTCTGTCATCATTTTTTCTAACCAACCCCTATGGTTGTTAGGACTAGTCATGTTAGTCACTTGTTGCAAAGTTTTGATTTGTTGAGCTAAGGTTTCTATGGATGGCGATGGAATAGGAATGGAAGGGATGAATCCTCCACCTTCCCTACGAAATGTATAATTCCAATCCATGATGTTTGCTTGTTTGGTTTGGACCTAGGATCACAACATGTAAGATGTTTTCTCCATTTCTCTGAATGTGACAATGTTTGATTGAACTTGACCAATTTGTTTGAGTTGAGGTTGAGTTTGATTGATCCTCTGATGTATATGAGGTCTAGAAAAGGATTTATATGAGGACGATGGACGATAATAAGGATGTAAATGAGGACTATGCAAGGATTATGTGAGGACTATAGACGATAGTAAGGACGTAAATGAGGACTATGCAAGGATTTAGGATGATAGTAAGGACGTAAGTGAGGACTATGCAAAGACTTAGGACTATAGTAAGGACGTAAGTGCGAACTATGCAAAGACTTATCATGATAGCAAGGACGTAAATGAGGACTATGCAAGGACTTCCTAGGGTCACAAGTGTATAAAACTTTGAGTTTTGGGTTTCAAAAATGGACTTTGTTTTCAGTAATTCTCTGTATAGGACATTTTTTGTAGTTTTCCAAATCTGAGAACAATTGCTCGAGGTAGGTATAGCTCATTGACTCAATTTTCACACAAACTCAGAAAATTCAGAGATACGTAGGATAGGGCCTGAAATAGCCCAAAAGACTGACTCAATACTGGTCTAACACAACAATACATAAAAAAACACAGAATACAATCTTAGGCTGGAAAGTGGACACCATTCAAATGAGGCCATTACAATAAAATACCGAAACAAAGTGAACAGATAGAGAGTCTGGTAGCACTGGCTCCACTCCACGACACACACTTCTCGGATATGCCAATCTCTCTTACCCCGAAGATCCAAAGATCTTATAGCCGAGGGATTCCTGTATCATAGTGTAAGGTACATGAAGGGTATCTATGGGGTACGATCCGCACTCCCAAAATCACTGAATGTAGGATTTTTGGCAACTAAATTGGTTCGTAGTATAAGGTTTCGAGGGGTCCCGATCCAACGATGGATTCTCAGAGCAAGCCACTTAAGACTTTAGTTGAGCTTATCGGTGCAGGGAAGGCCCCCACATACGTCGAATTCACTCAACACTCTAGCCGCTTGACCAATATATTTATATAGTGGCTTGAAAAACCCGCTCGAGAGTACGCTGGGAGAGATGATATGCCCAACGCATCCCAATTCGAAGTACCTCTGTGTGGTGATGAAATTCCCAGTCAAAGATACCCCTCACTACGTAGAATAAAATAAAATTGGATTTCGTTGTCACCTCCTTCCTTTCTTCCAAGACCCCAAAGGCGGGTGGAAAGTTAGTTAATGCAACAGTAGGTCCACCCCAAACACGATAAAAATTCTTTACATTGAGAAAAAAAAATGTTTAATCTAATGTAGCCCGATTCATGTTCGTTTTATAGCCCAAATTGAGGTGTTGAATACACATGTGCATGTCCATTTTAAACACCAAATCAAAATATGAAGGCATGCATGTCAATTTTAACCATTTGTTGATTTTAAGCCCTAAAAGACAAAGTGTGAGATACATGCATGCCAATTTTAGCCCATGTTAATTTGAAGCACCAAACAATGAAGTGTGATATTATGCATGCATGTCCATTTTAACTGTTGTTGATTTTAAGCACCAAAAGATGAAGTGTTAGATGATGCATGCAACTGATCTAATACTAATCCAATCATTTCTGTAAATTCACCACAAGCTATAAATAGGAGATTAGTAGTAAAATCAAACCAACAGAAAATAAAAAATTAAAATTTGACAGAGGTGAATGCGTGACAATACCTGTGTGATTGCGTGTTACTGACAGATCAAATACGCGAACCTGACAGAACATATGCGTGATCCTGACAGCGTGAAAGCATGACACTAACAAATCAATTGCGTGATAAAAACAGGGCGATTGCGCGACAGACAGGCAGACAATAAAAAAATAAAAACCAAAAAAATAAAAATAAAATAAAGCTAAACCCGATCAGAAACTTGCAAAACCAAATGTGAGGCCCTAGCCAAATCTCTCATCATTCATTCAATATTGATTAGATTATATTTAACTTGATAAGAAATAACTAGGCTATTATATCTATCAAATGCGAGTTGATCTTCCAAATCTTGTATCTGCTTTTCTACTTGGAGAACCTTTTAATAGCGTTTGATCTATCTTCTTTGTTCTTTTGTCCTTCTTGCACCTGAAATCCTGAATTATACTTTTCATGCCATAAACTGATATAATAAAATCATGCAATAGAAGTAATTTGTTTCCAGATTAACCCAATTTTAGACATAATTGAACAGATCAAATAACAAAAAGAATAAACAATTAAACAACAATTTTCCCTGCGAATGCTTGATCTGGAAAGGGTGATTGCGTGACCTTGTCAGATTGAATGCATGACCCCGAGGGGTCGAATGCGTAGCCCTGTCTATGCGATTGCGAGATGATGTAAGCGCGATTGTGTGATGAAAAATTTGTTCTCAAAATCCGTGCGAAATCTGTAAAAAAATGCAAAATTTTGTACGACCTGCAAAAATTACACAGAGAACAGAGAAGATAAATTAGTTATGTTTCACGTTGGGTTCACCAAAATGTCGTACGATAAAATTCATCTTATTCAAATATCCATTAGAATCAAAGGGAAATCACGAATCTCTATCTAATCAAAGAATTCTAACAAATAAACAATGAAATAATGCAATATCAAACAAATATGAATTAAAATCATTCAATAAAACTCCCTATTCCAAGGTCGCATATAGCTTCCATTTCTCTTCTTTTCTCTGTGGTATGATGACTCTCAGATATTGCGCTAACAACATGCAAGTGACACAAAGATTCAAAGTTTGTGATTATTGAAAATGGAGATTGAATGCTTAATTTATAGAAAATTGAAGAGGATTGATTGAAAGGTGGAACAGATTGATCAAGAGGTGGAACTCAGGTGAGCTCACATGAAAATTGATAGTTGAACTGCTGATTTAGAGGTGAAACAAAATAGATTGAATAGATTAATTGAGTGAACTGATTGAGAAAAAGCTAATTGAAGGAAGAAAAAAAATGATTGGAAGAAATAAAGAGGATGACCAAGAGAACTAGAAGATGGAAATAGAGACTGGAGAGATAATGATTTAATTAATTAATTTAGCATGTGCTTGCATTTAGACTTAGATTTTCAATTTAATCTTTGCATGAGATTTTAATTCAAATATTGAATTATTTAATTCAATTTAGTATTTGAATATATTTAAAACTTGACTTTGATTTTCAATTTGGTTTTTGAAATCATGTACATGTAATTGAATTTAGAAGAAATTAGAAGAATTTGAAGAACTAGAAGAATTAATTAGTTAATTAAATAATTTAAAGAAACTATTTAATTATTTTAGAAATGGACTTTAATTAAATAATAAAGATTATTTAATTTAAAGGATTAAATCATAATTAATTAAATAATAAATATTTAATTAATATTTAAAAAAGGGTTAATGATTAAATGATTAGAGATAGAAATTAAGAATATAATCTATTTAAATAATAAAGATTATTTAAATTGGGGAATTAAAAAGAATTACTTAAATAATAAATATTTAATTAACATTAGAAAATTGTTAAAATGATTAAATGATGATAGAATAAGAAATAGAATAATTAGTAAGATGATGAGGAAATATGAAATTAGAAGAAATAGTTAATTAAATTAATTAAATAATTATTTAACTAATAAGACGAATAATTAGTACATGATCAATGAGACATTTTTAGGCGTCTACACCAACTAAAAGCCGCCATATATTACTATGCACTGTAAAAACTACTAAAACTATCTTACGACACTTTATATGTAATATCTATAGTCTTTAACGTTTCAACTCAGTCTAAACAGAAACAAAACCAATATCATCTATGAAGCTTGCACCAGCCGCTCACCTTCTCCTTACCCTTGATCACCTGCCTCTGGGAATCACCTTCGGCCATGCTCGTGTCAACTCGTTGTCTTCCCTCTCATGACAGGAAATTATCCCTTTGAGTCTTTCTTAGGCATGCACTCTTTCCAACACATAAGCCTCCTTATCCACCTTCCCAATCCACCGAACAAAGGAAACTATGCCAAATTCATCGACATCCTTTGCATCTTCAAATCCTTCTGAATAGTCCAGTCCAACTCTAGGCACAACCCACTCCAAAATGGAGTCCAAACCATCGAGCAAAGCATCATAAAAAATGGAGGTAGCAACCCACTTTACCGTTTCTATGTCTTCACCAATTTCCAGAGCCCAAGCTATAACCATTGATATAATATTGAAATTCACCTTCCACCTTGATGAATTGTTCATGAAATAAGGCCCCACGACCTCCATTGCCGTGTTAACTGCCTTTGCTTCCTTAAAGCGTAATAACCCCAACATTCTATCTTTACTCACAACTCCCTAGAAACCCTTCTACTGTTTTTTTGTGCTCACTGTGAAATTTGCCTCCATGTTTTTATTTTTAAGAATTCCAACACTGCCAATTCACCTCTTCCCTAATCAATTTTTGCACATGAATCTTACCGCTTCGCTCTTTGACAATATAAACCTTGCGAACTTCGCCTTTTTATAAGCAATCCACAGTCCTGAATTATTGATCTGACATGTCACCCTACTAATCATGCCATCACACTTCCCATTGTCCTTGGAGGATTCACATCATCAGCCACCCATCTTAACATGCTCGTCAATCTTTGTGTAAGATTTTGAATGTGATTTCTGAGAAAGAGCTGTGCATTCACTATCATTAAAAGATTGGACACGTCGTAAACGTTGCCAATTCCAACTTTCATTTCCAATCCTAAGCAGACCATCCTTCTAACCCATGTGTGAGACATCATATCAACTTTTCCAAAAGAGGGAGCCTCACATATTTTACTGCAAGATGACATCACCAGCCTAACATCACTCGCCCACCGTCTGAAACCTACTCATCGCATTGTTGCATCATCCAATGTTGAGATCCCTTGGAAATCTTCCAAACTTATTTCGCCTTCCAACTCAAAGGACAGAGCCCATTTGGAAAGTCTATCCGAGGTCTGATTGCCTTCTCTTCGAATGTGACTAATTTTGAAATTTTCAAAAAATTTAAATCCTGTTTAATTAGAGCAATAAAGCCTTGTAAAAGCCATGCTCTGATCTCCCCATTCATTATGGCCCGAATTATGATCAGGGAGTCTCTTTCCAGATGGAGATTTCAAACACCTTGGATTTTGGCCAATCTAACTGCTAGTAGAGCAGCTTGTGCTTCAGCCTCATTATTCGTGCATCTCCTTAATCTTTTTGCTCCACACTTAATTAAGTCTCCATAATCATTCCACAAAACAAACCCTGCTCCTATCACATTTCTGCTAGATTGAGCCGCCCCATCAAAGTTCACTTTAAACCAACCCTTTTCTGGAGGTTTCCAACAAGCATCCAAAGCTTTCTTATTTTGCCTCATGTTGTTAGCCAATGAGCCATGCCTAATTTTGATTTCCGACCAAGCTCTCTGTATATTCCTATCCATTAAGGTAAAGGGAGAAGTCAACGAAAAAGATTGGGAAGCTGCTGCACCTACAACCTCTTCAATAGCCGTATTAATTCTGAGCAGTAGTCTACTTCCATCCTCAACCTTATCCTGAAATATTCTATGGTTATGCTCTTTCCAAATCTCCCATATGACTAAAGAGGAGCTAATTCGCCATACACTTGAAAGGATCGATTCACTTGGCCAACTTTCAAAGACTTCTTTGAGGGAGGATTGAAGAGGGCCTTGCCAATTTAGTTTCTCTTGAAGATCAGACCAACACCTCATTGCTACCTCACATCTCAATAGTAAAAATGATCTACTAACTCCTCTGACTTGCTACACATCACACATTTGGAAGGGCCCATAAAACTGAGCCTTTTCCTTCTCTCTCCTGTTAGAATTCTACCTTTAACAGCTAAACATGCAAAATCACTAGCTTTCGAAAGGTAGTCTTTACTCCAAAATAGGTCTTAGATCCTTGAGCGATTCTCCTCCCTACCTTCCAGAAATTGATAATCCAATTTAACTGAATAGTTCCCATCCTGAGCTCCACACCAAATCACCCTATCCTCTGTGCCTGTAAGAAAAATCTTTCTCTATTCCAAAACATCCATGAGTCATCGCTAAGAATGAGCCGACATACCTGTTTTCACAAGATCCTTCCAAACCCATTCCTTTCCAAAATCCCCTTCGACAGTCCTCATATAATCTTTAACTTGATCACCCCAAAGTTGCACCAGGTGATCCTTTATCACTGAGAAGTCCCCTATATTTTTAATTGCTGAAAAACTTGCCCAAGAGTCTTCCCAAAACTTAGCTTTCGACCCTTTACCAATCTGCCAAGTGAGATGATCAGTGACCACCCCTCGACAATCCACTATGAAATTCTATATGTTGGACCCTTTAGGGGGGTTACGAATTGTGAAAATTCTATGATCTTCTGGATAGTCCAGATATTTTGCTCGCAACACTTTGACCCACATTTGGTTTGGATTAGTGTATATGCTCCACACTAGTTTAGCCCCCAAAGCTATATTCATTTTGTGCCAATCTCTCAACCCAACACCGCCCTTGATTTTCGCTTGATAGATTTTATCCCATGCCAATAAGGGGATTTTGTCATGATCATTTGCTCCATTCCAAATGGATTTTTTCATCCTTTGTTGAATTACATTAATAACCCTTTTCAGAAGCTTTAAACACATCACTGAGAAAATTGGAATAACAGACACAACAGATCTTAATATTAAAATTCTTCCAGCTGAAGTATGCCATCTACTTTTCCACCCATCCATCATATTTATGCAGCTGTCAATCAGATTTTTCCACATATCAAATTTATTTGCACCCTCAAAAAAAGGAATTCCTAAATATTTACCTGGAAGAAACACCACTTTCATGCCCAAAATTATGCAAATCTCCCTCAGTTTACATGGTTTGGTGTTAGAAAAGAAAATTTCAGATTTGAACCAATTTACTTTCTGACCAGAAGTCTTTTCATACACATCCAAAGTCTCCTTAATGACTCGAGCTTCCCTTGCTGACGCATCCCCTGCCAGAATAGTATCATTTGTAAATTGCAAGTGTGTTAGAGGATTCACTCCTGCTGCAATTTGTACACCTTTCCAAAGCCCTTCTTCCCACTTCTTGGAAATGAAATGCCCAAGATCCTTTGTCATAATAATGAATAGAAAGGGGGAGAGAGGATCACCTTTCGGAATACCTTTCTTAGACTCAAAAAAACCTTGAGGGCTTTCGTTTATAATGACTGAAAATCGAGGGGAGCTGATACAACTTTGCACCCAAGCAATCCATTCCTTACTGAAACCAAATCTTTAAAGGAAGTGCATAAGAAAGTCCCTATTCACCTCATCATAAGCTTTCCTTATATCTACCTTAACCATCATCTTTTCTGTCCTTGCCGTCCGAATGGAATGAACAACTTCATGTGCGAGTATGATACCTTCATAAATAGATCTACACGGGCCAAAGCCACTTTGTTCACTAGAAATGACCAAATCCAAGACTAGTTTTATTCTATTCGCCATAACTTTGGATATTATCTTTTATATGGTATTGCATAAAGAGATCGGACATAAATCATCAAAAGATGTGTACTCTGTCTTCTTTGGAATCAAGGCTATAAAAGTGTTATTGAAATCCTTTAAAACAAAACCCCCTTTCCTTGACTTCTCCACCACTTCCACAATATCATTTGCCAAGATGTCCCAAAATTTTTGATAAAAAAGGGCTTGGAAGCCATTCGGCCCTGGAGATTTGTCCGATCCTAATCCAAAAATAGTTTATTTCACCTCCTCCAGTGGCACTGGGTCCATTAACATTTTGTTGTGTTCTTCCTTAACACCTGAAGGAATAACCCCCATAATATGATGCATATCTCCTCCATGGTTCACCTCACCATTGAAGATATATGAAAAATGTTTAACTGCCTCCAAATTAATCTGATTTAAATATGTAACAATCACCCCTTCATTATTCTTTATGGAAAAAATCTTGTTCTGAGATTTTCAAACTTTGACTGAAGTGTGGAATTTTTTTGTATTTTTGTCTCCATCTTTCAACCATGTTTCCCTAGACTTTTGTCTCCAAAAGATTTCTTCTCTAGCTAACACCTCTGAGTATCCTTTGTTCAAAAGTTTTTCTTTAATGAAAGCTTCTTCATCCATTCCCTGGTTGATTATTTGTTCATGAAGTGCTTTTAGCTCTTCTTCTAGTTCTAACTTTTCATTGAAAATATTCCTAAAAGATTCTCTATTCCATTTCTTGAATTGTTCCTTTAAAAACTATAGTTTTTTGAAAAAAATAAAGGCTTTATTACCTGGTCTTTTCGGAATATGCCCCACCACTATTCCACAAGATTTCTGATATTGCCATCCTGTAGCCACATTGCTTCAAATTTAAAAGGGCATCTCTACGAAGCACTATCTTCTTGAATTCTGAGGCAAATAGGATAATGATTTGAGCATGTTATATGTAGAATTTTAGCAACACATTTCCACAGGCTCTCCGTCCAATCCACAGCAATAAAAAACCTATCTAACCGCTTTGCTATGTTCGGAAAACTACTCCTCCTATTAGTCTAGGTGAATTCCCCCGTTCTGAAGGGAATCTCAAGCAACCCAGAATTCATGACAAAAGCACTAAAGTCTCTCTGACTTTGTCGATTCCAGCCCACGCAACCCATTTTGTCTGAAGGGCGAAGTAGAGCATTAAATTCTCCACCAAGAATGAACAATTTTCCCTATCATTCCTCATGATGTTTGATAACTCATCCCACAACTGCAATTTCATATTAGAGTTGTTAGGCCCATAAATGATGATAAGGAAAAAACAAGTTTGTAACTGCTTTGATTTAATTTTCAACCATTGCCACCATTGGGTGGTTTTAATGACAGCCACATCTATTATTGACTCCCGCCAAAGAGCTGCAAGGCCTCTAGAGGCACCTTGAGCTCCCACAAGACTACATTTCCAAGACTGAAACTTCCAAGAAAAAACACCAAAATCCTCTTCTTTGATCTTTGTTTCCTGCCAAAAAACAATGTCCGGTCTCACTTGATCAAGACACCGTTTGATCAAGTGAATCTTGTCAGGGGCATTGTAGCCCCTGACATTCCACGATAGGGTCCTCATTGCTCTCGGCTTTGGCCTACAACATTACCCACCATTTCCAACTTGGCCTTGTTAGATTTGGCACCCCTTTTTTTTTTCTCTCCCACTTTAGCTTTTGATTGGAGAGATAGAGTCATTGCTAGAGTTCATTTTTCATAGGTTCCTGCTAGGGCTGAAAAACCCAGTTCATCATCTCCATCCTGTGAATAGGATGACTCATCCTCATACTCTGAATCTAGAAGATCCCCTCCACTATCTTTTACTCCTTCAAAAGAGCTTTCCAGATTTATTATCGATGATATTTGAATGTCTTTAAAAACCGGATCCTCCATAATTGGGTCTGAATTTTCAATCAACATTTCAGAGATGATCGGTAAACTTTCAAGTTCTGGGGCCATGGGAATCTCCTGGTAAGCCTTAACAATAGGATCCTTCACCTATTTCACAAGATTTGTTGAGGATGCATCCATTTTCTCCACTTGGGGTTCTTCCTGACCAGTGCTATTGCTTTCTTGTATTGGAGGGATTTTTTCCTCTTCTAGATTCCCCCTGTCCTCGATTTGTAGCGATCTTCTTTCTTCAAAAAAGGGGTTCTCCAAACTCCACCCAACATCCTACGCACATCTCCCTTGGGTGGCATCAACACACCCTGATTTATTCAAAGGAAGAGGTTCTTCTATATCCATCATCCAAAATTTGTTTTTTAAAAGACCAAAGGAGTGCATTTAATTAATAAAAGATTCATTGATAGCAGCCTTCTGTGAATTGAATTTGTCCATCCTGAGAAACTTTGTTGAGTTGTTGCTACATTTTGAAGAAAATTGAATTGCCCAATCCTTTTCATTCTAATGTTGTTCCCCATGGTAGCCTTCTGACAACCTAATGATTTTCTCCTCTGAATGATGTTGTGTCATAACTTTGCCTTTATCATCTTTTTTGCAGAAATCTGACAGATGGATTTTGATAGAGCAGTTTGAGTATGACTCCATATCTTCTTCCAAAATTACTTTTTGTTTCGAAAACCCTGACCTTGTTTTGATCTCTAAAGTGTTGGGGAGATTGTGGATCAGCTGCCAGTTGATGCACAACCTAGAGACCAAACTAAAATCAGAGGGGTCGACATATTCTTCGGCCATCACAAACTCACCCAGTTTATCTCCTATTTGCTTCAATGTTTCCCGATCCTTATATTCTTGAGGGAGACCATGCAATTTAATCCAGATGAGGACAATTTCTACCAAAGCTTCATAGGGGTTGAAGTTAGGCTTCCAGGCTGCTCGATATTTAGTCCTTTCCCTTCCAGAAAAAATGACCCATTCTCTATTATCCAGTCTCTGTCTTGCGTTGTTGGACAAACAACTTGGTAGTAACCATTTCCAAGTGTTTTGAGATCCATTCTCTCCCCCTTGCTTTTGTTGCACCAATCCCTAAATTTGGAAAAAGTTGGCCACATTCCTTCCCATTTTATGAAAAGAGCTTTGTCAGTCAAAAAACTAAGCGACTTCTTCCATGCTTCATTTGATAACTCTACATACAACACTCTACTAACTTCTGCATTAGGTTTTACCTCTAAAACCTTTGCTGCCTTGGAGGAAAGTTTTGACCACCAAAATTTCTCCTGAATCATTCTAAAATCCACTTTCGGATAAGAGAAGATATCCTGAAAACACCGTCCTTTTGCGCCCTAGGAGGGCTGACCCTGCGATCCCTAGATCTATTCACCCCTTCGAAATCCTCAGAGCCTTCCATGTCCAATTTTTCTGAATATTCTGCTTCCGATAGCTGTTATTCCAACCATTGTTAATGTTCCTACCAAATGGCCATCTATAACCAGTTCCTCCTCTGTAGAGGAAGCCCTCGTGCTTCCTGAAACCGGACCTCCCGCACTACTCCACCATTGTATAGGTTGTATATTTTTATGCTCAAAAGGTGAAATATTAGCGAAGCATGAATATCACTATTGTAAGTGTTAAATACACACCAAATTTTCAACTCAACACTTCTATAATCTTGTAGTAGATATGCTAATTTTTTTGTTCACAACTTCAATTTGTTCATCTAGTTGTGGATGGGAGGCAATATACTATTTGAGTTTCTTGTCCACTCTTTCCTATAACATGCAAAAAGAAATGCTTAAGAAGCCAGAATCTCTATTGGAAACAATAATTTCAAGAGTAACATAGTGTATCTGCACATGATTGAAAACTATTTTGTTGCATTATTCCTTGTCACTATTTTTTGACAAGCAACCGATACACATATCTTACTAAAAAGATTCACAACAACAAAAAATATAATCATTACCCCCTTTTGTTTAGGGAAGACCTCCAACAAAGTCCGTGAAGACACTTTTCAAGTGCCTTCTAGGCAAATGAAATGGTTAATACACACCCAACTTCTGATTGTTGGGATTACTCATTGTTAACTACTTACAACTTTCATAATGTAATATTTTGAACATGGGTAATAAAACTAATGGTAGAGATTATCTAATTTTATTCACCTTAAAATGCCTAGTTATTTGTGATGCATGTGCCTCCCACATCAACAATAGCCTATTCTCTCATTTGGCACACATAGTACTTGCCTTATATAGAATCTTTATTGATGGTAATGTTGGCACCCAATTTGATTTTTCTCATTCCTCTTTGTTATGCTCCCATGTTGTGCTTTTGACCTTTTTCACCCACCATTTATAATCTATCTAAGAGAGTATTCCCTTTGCAATATTTGCCAAGTGTTGCTTTTTTTAACCATTTTCTATATGCTAATTATATGTAATTTCTAATTGTGGGGGGTTTTGTTGTAAATTTTTTGAGTTGTGCTTTTATCGAACTTCTAGAGTTTCTCTTCTTGTATGTCTTTCCATCCAATTTTGCCTTGTTCTTTTTCTCTTATTCGGGTATTAGTCTTTTGTATGTTGGTGTATCTTTGATTAGTTCCCTGTCTTTATCTCTTTTCCTTGTTGGAATGTTAGAATTCCTTTTACTAGCATGACTTTCATTCAAACATTGACTCATTTCATTCAAACAATGACTCCTTAACACTTTGCACTCAACACTAAGATATCTTTTAGAGTCAAATTTTCATATATCCCTTTTACCATATACACTTTCCTTGTATTCACGATCCATTGTCCTCAAATTCTAACATTTCCTTCCATGTGCTTTATTTGAGTTGAAGTTGTTGTGATGCACACACTTGTTTTCTTGGAGCATGAAGCCTGCTCATCCCTTGCTCCTCGAAATTTTGACAATTTCCATGTTTTGTGTTATTTACTTCCACTAACTTGCCCAAGTCCACAACTTGCCCAGTCACAAGAAAAGGATGTAGTGTCCCTCCTAGACTCGTCTTTTGATTTATGCATCGATAGACTTATATAGACACTTATGTGATGTTTTGATTGATGTTTATAACTCTATCTATATGATTAGATGCTATGGATGGTGATAGACATTTTATATTGACATATGTTATATGATTAGATGCTATGGATTCGTATTGCTTATGGGACTTCGATGATATTATGACTATGCTAGCCCTATTCTATGATCATGATGATTGAGTTGACACTGATGATTGTGATTGTTTTCTAGTGTCTTGGTGATAGGGATGATGTCATACCACTCACTACGAGTATGATATGATGTTGCGATTCTCTATCACTTACCTGATTATTTATTGTTAGAGTTATCTTGTATTAGCTAATAATTATTTATTTAATTATTAGTCTATTATACTCTAGTCTTTATTCATGATATATTATTGTATATGTTGTATTGTGGTTATTGGTGGTTGTAGGATTGCAGGTACTGGACATCGACTCCACCTGGTCTCACAGGTCTGAGTGTGTCTTATCTCAATGGCAAGTTGTTGGAGATGGCATAATCTTCCTTCCTTACACTATAGGTCCTAGTTGATATCCTAATCAGTCTAGTGTTGCAGTTGAGTTGTCTTGTGGCATCTTGCAGTGTGTCGTTCGACCCTTATGTTGGGTTGCCTTGAGGTGTTGTGAGTATTTGGTTGTTTAATTAATTAATATAGTTTATTAATGTTAAAATTAATTTATTATATAGCTTGGTCATTTAATTATTATTTGTCTAATTCATTATTGGGATTTAATATTTATTTATATTATTTAATTATTTATATGGTTTATTATTTATTTATTGCCCTTGGTTATTTTATTTATTTATTGGGACTTTGGATTATTATTTATTTGTTTATTTTATATTGATTTTGATTTAAAATATTATTGGACTTTTGTCTTTTATTTTGCCCATGATGTTATTTTATTAAATAGTTTTGATTTATTATTTTTCTTGTTACTATATGGTTAATTGATATAATATATTTATTAACTACCCTTCTATTCTATTGGCTGATTTGGTGGGGGTAAGTAAATAATAATATTTTATATTATTTACCTCGAAATTATGCATGGTAGGTATATTATATGGTTTATTGGAATTTTTTGATTGGTCGGCATATTTCTATAGTTTTGAATTAATTTTCTATTTCTATAGTTTTGATTTATTATGTCAGGTTGTCTTGGGGTGTTGTAAGTATTTGATTGTTTAATTAATTAATAACTGATTAATATAGTTTCTTAATGTTAAAATTAATTTATTATATAGCTTGATCATTGAATTATTATTTGTTTAATTTATTATTGGGATTTGATATTTATTATTGAGATTTAATTATTTTATATGGTTTATTATTTATTTATTGCCCTTGGTTATTTTATTTATTTATTGGGACTCTGGATTATTATTTATTTGTTTTTGATTTAAAAAGCAGCGTTAACAAGGGCGCTGACCCAATACAAAGCCATAGGCCATCAAAATTAAAAGACCCAGCAGGGGTGCAAACCCTAAAAGGACAAAGTTGGACAGGCCAAACCAACCTGTCAAACCATCAACAACCCAATTCAAATCAAGAGGGGGGAGAAAATCCCGAATCTTGACAAGGGGGGGCTTGGGAAAGGTGGTTAGATTTTCCTTTCCGCCTACGACAAACAACCATCTAGGCCACACTATCATTAGGAACTTTCGAAGAAGAAACAAACAGGGAAGACCTTGCAGGGTCACTGCCAAACTGTTGTTGCAGTGGAACAACAACAAGAGAAGAATCACTAGGAGTAGAGTGAAGGTGAGAAGCAAGAGCAACAAGAGAAGGAACCAAGGGGGCAGAAGGGGCCGCAACAACAGTAACATCAACCAGGGCTTCATTAGCAGTAAGGGACACCTCATCTCGAGATCAATCAACCGAAACAGAATCTGAAGCATTAATCGTCAAGTGGTCTTCCGTAGCATCCTTCCACCAAGTAGTAGCACCTTTGCGGAGAGAGAGAACATTCAAAAGAAAGGTGGCCCATTGAGAAACACCTTCGACAGCGAAACGGGAGACCCTCATAATCCAACGGTTGAGTCCAAGGCCTATCCCTAATAATAAGAACCACATCCCTAGGGAGGGCCAATGATATATCAACATCAATTAATAGGCGAGCAAAGGTAGAATGACCCATGGAGAATGTGGCATCATCAACCTTCAAGAAGCTGCCAATGGAGTTACCGATGGCCTCGAAACTAGAAGGTTCCCAGAAATGGAGGGGGAGATTGGGGAGGCAGACCCAAACCAGACGAATAGAGAGAGATTCCGTAAGGGGGTTGAAGGAAGGAGTCCAAGGCTTAAGGGAGAGAGAGTGATCCTCCCAAGACCATAGCTTACCCAAAATCAAATCCCGATCATGAGTAGAGGCAAAGGAAGCAACAAAAAAACCCCTTAGCACAAGGGAAAAGCTCATTGCCAAAAGAAATATGGGGCTTCCAAGAATCACTTACCCAACGATGGAGGTTCAGGAGGGAAGGCCAAAACCCAGTAAATTTGCAGACCGGAGTGCTGCATTGATAGAAGTTAACATTCTCCATAACCTCATGACCACAAACCACAACAGGGGAGGTCTTGGCACAAGGAAGAGGACAAATACCCCTAGAAGGCTGGGCAACAAATTTAGCCACACAGGCAAAGCTACGCTTCCCAACAAAGGGTTTGGGCATAGCATTATCACCCGCAGGAAGGTCATTAATAGCACCCGCAGAAGCCGCAAAGGTATCTAAATCCAGAATTTGATCAGAGACACCAGGTTTGGGAGGAACAAAATCACCAATAGGGATCTTGGCAGTAGAAGGACCTTTTGCAGCAGCAAAATCACCCAATGTAGCAGACATAGCAGCCACACCACCAGCACCGGAAGTAGCAACCACGAGTGGGGAAAACTCACCATCATTGTGAGAACCACCAATGTCCCAACCAATAGTAGTTCGAGGCACCAACTCTATAGAGGAGCGTAGAGCAACAACCGCAAGGGAGGATCCGTTGGGAAGAACAGAGGAGTCGTTGAGCAGAGCGGGAGGATCCGTTGGGAAGAGTAGAACCCGCAGGGGAGGAGCCATTGAGCAGAGCAGGAGAAACCATTTCAAATTATAGATTATGTTGAAATTTTTTTATTTTTTTATTTGTTTATTTTATATTGATTTTGATTTATTAGATTATTGGGCTTTTGTATTTTATTTTGCCCATGATGTTATTTTATTAAATGGTTTTGATTTATTTTTTTCTCTAGTTTGAATTAATTTTCTATTTCTATAGTTTTGATTTATTATGTCAGGTTATCTTGGGGTGTTGTAAATATTTGATTGTTTAATTAATTAATAACTGATTAATAGAGTTTATTAATGTTGAAATTAATTTATTATATAGCTTGGTCATTTAATTATTATTTGTCTAATTTATTATTGGGATTTAATATTTATTATTGAGATTTGATTATTTTATATGATTTATTATTTATTTATTGCCCTTGGTTATTTGATTTATTTATTGGGACTTTGGATTATTATTTATTTGTTTATTTTATATTGATTTTGATTTATTAGATTATTGGGCTTTTGTATTTTATTTTGCCCATGATGTTATTTTATTAAATGGTTTTGATTTATTATTTCTCTTGTTACTATATGGTTAATTGATATAATATATTTATTACCCACCCTTCTATTCTATTGGTTGATTTGGTGGGGGTAAGTAAATAATAATATTTTATATTATTTACCTCAAAATTATGCATGGTGGGTATATTATATAGTTTATTGGAATTTTCTAATTGGTTGGTATATTTCTCTAGTTTTGAATTAATTTTCTATTTATTGGATTTGGTTGCGCGTTACAAGGGTTGGCATTCAGAGTAATTTTGGCTTGCATTTTGGAATTTGATCTTGTTGAAGCTTGGATCTTGGATTGTTGAAGACTTCTCGTTGGATTGAAGATTGATTGATTGGATTCATCGGATTTTGATTTGCTCTACTTCAAAATTTCTTTGCCATCACTCTATTTTTCTAGGTAGGAGCTTCAACTTCATTTTGCATTTTGATTAGAAAAGATGTCTACTTTGTGATTGTAAAAGATTGTTTGTAGGGGGGAAGAATTATGTTTATATTTTTTCTATTGTTAAGATTCGGGAATTACTGATTTTATATATATATGTTACATTATTGGTAAAATCTGAGTTGGGAGCGTTGTCGTGAATACAATCTTGTATTCTCCGTGTGATATCTTTAAGCATTGCTTGTCTTGTTGATCCAAGAAGATTCACTTATAACAAAATTTGCAAAAAAAATCTGACATGGCATGTAATGCCCCGCTAGAAACCCTAAAGGAAAATAGCACAACTAGGCAATTAAAGGGTGATTTTTTATTTTTATTTTAAAGATAAGTACATTAATTATAACAATTGCACGTTTAATAACACATCCGAAGTGTAACACATGATTTCCAAAGGGTTACCAACGAAGATTAATTCGTAGATTATATTAACACCATGGTTAATCCAATTGTTCATCTAATTAGGAAAATTAAATGCTTAAATTAAAAACATAATCATATATCTAATTTCCATAATGAAAGAATCAAAGTATTCCAATGCATTTATTTTTCCATAGATTATTTATACAAGAGATTAAAGCAACACAATTAACATACATTCCATTGATATAATATTACAATATCTATAAATACATGACTTCCAAAAATACCTTGGAATACAAAAGTTACAATGCCAAGGTTACATAAATGTTTGATACAATGACCACAAGATCTCAAATGAACAATGATCACGAATATGAGCTGGTACAAGAGTCACGATCCAAGGAACACCAACGAAGCCAATCCTCGCATGAAGGTATGAACACAGATATCCGATGGGAAGTGGCACTACCACCTGACCATGTGATCCCAAAGTGGAACCACCCCACAATGCTTGGAGATAGCAAAAGACCTTGAAGCAAGAAAAACAAGACAAGTACAACAGTATAACATGACTCCGCAAGACCCATGTAACTCAACTCACATATACTAGTGACTCTAAGGAGAGAGTGTCATCGCATGGCTTAAGGTGGTTACCCTAGGTAGGCCTCCATAGGTCCTGCCCCCATCCTGGGTTATCTTGGTAACCTCTCCCGAACCACCGGCTCCATCTAAGCATCATGTGGACCCTACCAATCCTTTCATGAAGACAAGATGGTAGGTTTCTGTGAGGCCCTACCCCGACTCATTCTAGCATTTCAGTATTTTTCGTGATGAGACTATTATGGATACTTTATTTTATGCATTATAGATTTAGAACTTATATGATTTCATGATTTGGATAAACAATGATATATACGGATGCTTTATTTACATGCTTTATGATATAGAACTCTATATGATTCTAGAATAGGATGAATTTGAGATAGTGTCTGTCATTATTGGATTTGCAGGACTTTACTATGATGATAGAAATAGGATGCATGTTTATGTATGGAACAAAATTATGTGGATTATGATAAATGCTTATGTGGATTTATTTGGATATAAGATATATTGATTTATTTAAATGTAAATTTGTATGCGAAGTGTTTGATGTGTATTCTTATTCATGTGTTTTATATTATATGAGGTTATTTGGAATTACTAATGTGTAATTGAGATGCACAGGAAAATTATCCATGTGACCATGGAAACATTATGGAGAACCAAACCTAGCCCTATGTACGTTCGTAAAACCAGGGTTTGTCTATTTGGAGAGACAATACCCTATTTGAATCGTATTTTATTCGTAAAAGTGATTGTTGCATGAATGTTAAATTGAATTTTGTTAATTTGTGTAAATCCAACAAGAGACAAAATTTCAAGTGTAATTTTGTAAAAGTATTTTTATTGTGTCGCTTGACACATGTGATCGATTTATGTTTTGGATTTTAAATTTGTCTCTTGGAGGGAGTTGTTTAACCATAGCTTTTTCAATTAATTTAATGTGGTTCTATATTTCCTAGGGTAAAGAATCTCTGGGGAGTCAACTTAGGTTTGACCCAAAAATTAACTTCAGAGAGGTTTAAAAGGGGTTAAATGGACTCCTAAGGGTAGTTTAGAAGTGTTTCCTAAAGCCCATAAGGTATACGTATGGGTTAGGAGTAATTTTAGGCATGTGACAACTCTCATGTGACCATTTAGACACCCTAAAAAGTGAGTTTTTTAAGTTGTGCGAAAATGAAAAATTAGAAGGCATCATCTAGGTTAGTTAACTTTCTATTTTGTTGAGAGATCTCTTTTGGATCTTTTTCTTCTTTTTCCTTTTTCAATTTTAGAAACCTGTGATAACTCTCATTGAGGTCTTCTTAGGCAAGAATGAGATAGTTTGCGGGTAATCACCCACTCTCCATTTTTGGAGACAAGAATTTTGAAAGAAAGACAGATTTGGTTTTAGAAAAAATTGGCTAAGTGTAGAGGGGCAAGGGTTTGTGGAATTGAGCTTCTCATCTTCAACCAATCTAGCATACCTTTGGATAGTTGAAGGTTTGTCATATTTTCTCCTTGTATTGTTTTATATTGCATGTTGTGTTGAAAGGATTTGCTTGTGTAAAAAGGCTAGTTCCTTGCATGTTTTCCTTGGAAAATTATTGTGTTCTATGTTTTACTTTTTGTATGCATTTTATGTGCTTTGGGAGTAATCAAGGCCTCCTACTCTTGGGAGAGAAGATGGCCTTGTAGGTGGTAGAAGTGACATCCCTCGAGTGAGAGGCTCTTGTTATGAGAGTGATCACAAGAGATTTTATGTGACCCTTGTTGCATGACTTGTTTATGCATTTGGGGGTCATAAGGAGGGAAATAAGGCATGAATGCCTTGGGGGTATAAGGATGTGGGGTTGTTAGACTTATGATGTATTTGGTTTTCCATGAGGTGGCTATATGTTTTACCATACTTGCAGTCTCCTCAGGGTACTTGGTCCACTACCACCCTTGAAAAGACATCACAGTGTGTGGTGCAGTGTAGCCCTAGGTTGGGAATGTGTTTGTGATTGTTTTCCCTTGGTTATTGTGTTTGCATGTGTGTTACCTGTCTAGGGCTTAGTTCTCCAAGCTCGGGGGTGGCTACCAGTTAGCTTGGGTTGGGAGGTGAGCACTCCATGATCATAACTTTGATTAAATTGCAGGTTGATGGAAGAGAAATTAAGGACAAGAGGAAGTTGCTAGAGTTATTTGTTGTAGAAAAATATTTGTAAATGTAATTATTATTTTGAAGGTCCTCATTTATTTGAAATGAGAGAACTATTCGTAAAGTGATAATAGTGTCTTTGAAATACGTTTTAAAGAAATGTAATTTTTTTTTTGTAAACTAAATTGCAGAAAAGAAATGAGAGATCCCATTTGTATTTTTGGCTATAATGTATTTTAAATGTACTCTAAATGAATGAAATTATTTTGTTAAGTAATAGTTTGTTGCAAAAGAAATACATAAACTTGGATTAAGATCCCTGTAGTTGCCATTAGTAGTATGCATGTCAGTTGGAAATGAACGTCTATTTTGCATATGAAATTTCAAAAATAAAAGAATCAATTTTATTTCCTATGCATACCTTTAAGATTAGATTTATAACTCATTTATCTAGTTGCTGTTAAATATATTAAATTTTGTCATTTAAATAGTTGCTGTTAGGTTTATCAGGTTCTGTCATTTGTTTATTGCAGCAATAAAATCTAAAGTTAATCAGATTAAATGAAATAAATATTTTCTAAAGATGTTGTTCTAAGTATATTTAATACTGTTAATTACTTTATTTTTGGCAGAAAGAAAAGCCATATTTAGACAACTTAACTATTTCTAGTGGCAACTAGGATATTAATAAAAAGAAATAATTAAAATGATTAAATTTGAAGAAAATATCTAATCTGTTTTATATGTTCAGAATAAAAATATTTGCATAAAAATAAATTGCCCTAGATTCAATATTGTTATATTTATATATAAATATATATACATACAACAAATTTATATGCATGCATAAATGCATAAATGAATTCATTTCTTAAAGTTAAATAAAATAAACTTGTTTGTTTAAAATACACACACACACACACACACAAATACTTTTATATATATATATATATATATATATATATATATATATATATATATATATATATATATATAATTTATTTCATTTAAATAAACAAAAAACAATAATATTAAAACTATTAAAAAAAAACAAGGTTTCGGCGCCGAAGCGCCACTACTGTGTGGACACACAGTGGGCGGCACCTTGTGTGTACACATAGTGGGTGGCCCGCGGGCTGCCATTGTGTGAACACACAGTGGGTGGCGCCGAAGCGCCACCACTGTGTGGACACACAGTGGGCGGCACCCCGCGCCACCACTGTGTGGACACACAGTGGGCGGCACCCCGCGCCACCACTGTGTGGACACACAGTGGGCGGCACCCCGCGCCACCACTGTGTGGACACACAGTGGGCGGCACCCCGTGCCACCACTGTGTGGACACAGTGGGTGGCGCTCGACATCCCACCGCCGCGCCCAAACAAAAAAACGCCGCCGCCTCCTCCATCGCATCCGTTCGATCCCCTGCATAACATTAAGAATAATAAAAAAAAATAAAACCCTAGCCATACCTAGCTAAGGTAGTATAGAAGAGAGTAAGAAAATTATATGATATGAGGTATTTTATAATATACAATCTAGTTAGGGTTTGCATGAAGATTTTTATAAATATGTGAAAATTATTATGGTATTTAAATATATAGTTATTGATACACACACACACACACACACAGACACACACACACACACACACACACACACACACACACACACATACATATACATATACATATACATATACATATACATATGTGTGTGTGTGTGTGTGTAAATATATATATAGAGTTTGAAAATATAAGAGAATAAGGTAGATCTTAGATTTAAAATTTATTTAAGAGTTTATAATTTATATATGTTTTTAATAAACATATGGGTTTAATTAAAGAAGAAAATAAAATGTTTAAATTAAAATACTATGAAGTTTAATCCCTTTAGAAATATTAAGACAAATAGGGTAAGTTATTTTGATGAGATTAAACTTTACAGGAGAATTTTTCCTTTTGAATCTAATCGACTCTTTAGTCGATTTAGTTTAAACTACATTTTAATTATTGTTAAAATAAAATATAGACACTTACCAAACTAAGTGCTAGGACTAAATTAATTAGATCCTAAGATCAATTAATGGATATTGGAGACTTATTGTTACCTGCGTTAATTAATTGACTAAATTAATTTAGTGATTAAAATCGTGGAGACAATAATAATTTCTTTGGAGAATTAATAATCCACATCTAATTTTAAATTATTTTTACTTACTTGAGTTAGTAGATAAAGATAACTCTAAACATAGTTAAGACAAAATATGTTAGAGCATTTCATATTTGCTAATTTAATGTTTTAAATTGTGATTTAAAAAAAAAAAAATTATCCCGTTCGTGCCCAAAGGTTTGGGCATGACATTTTGTTATCAGAGCAAGGTTTCCAACACTAGGAACCTTTTTCCATTACGTTTCGCTTTAATTGTTTAATTAATTTTATTATATTAATTTTCTAGGATATTTAAATTTAGTTAATTAAATATTTTTTTTATTTTTTATTTTTCAAGAAATTAGTTATTTAATTTATTTATTTTATTTTCCTCTTAGGATGCCTCCGACTACGCGACAAGCTCACAAGCACGGAAGGGGTCCTTGGTGTGTACGCATGGCATGCGAAGAGGTAGATAGGGAGGAATTGGTTCCGGAAGAGAACCCAGAGGTTCCTCCTGAATAGCCTGTTGACCCAAACTGAAACATCTTAGAAGCATTCCAGAACCTGATTGGTATAGTCTAGAATAGTTTTCCAGTAGAGGATCATCATGTTGAAAATAAGAACTCAGGGAGACATAGATTGACAGATAAGGAACGGAGCAGGAGTCCACCTCCTATTCCTATAGAGAGTCAGGGTGGGAATGAGCCAGAGTCTGTGCACCTACCAGAACCACCTCTAGTGGCAAAGCCAGTATATTATGAGAGATCACGTCGGGATCCAGGAGATCTTATCAGGGAGGTTATGCGCCTCCAACCACCATCTTTTGGGGGATCTACCGACGGGGTAGAAGCTGAGGCTTGGCTTTTGAGCCTTGAGAGGTGCTTTGCATTGCGCTCTTATGAGAGCAATCTAAAGGCACGCGTAGCAGTACACTTATTGAGAGGAACAACCTCCACATGGTGGAGACAGGAGGAATATAAGTGTGGTTTAGTTCCTGATACTCTTACATGGGACATTTTCACAGAGAGGTTCAGAGAGAGGTACTTGTCAGAACATTACAGACATCGTAGGATAGATGAGTTCCATGACCTTCAACAAAAGGGTCTCTCAGTGACCCAATACTAGAGAAAATTCTTTGAGCTCTTTCCATACGTGGACTATCTAAAGGACGAGAAACTTCTCGTTAACCGTTTCATCAGAGGGCTGAATGTCGGTATAGCAGGACCAGTGAGGATGTCCGCTCCAGGGATCCTTCGGGTTGCCGTGGAGAAGACACTGATAGCAGAAGAGATTCAGGTCAGACCACACGATACTAGGGATCGGTTCCAAAACCGAAACCCTACACCCCAGACATATGGATTTTAGAAACCCCATTGGAAGGGTAATAACAGAAACTCACAGGGGTTCTCCAAACCCCCTCCTCCACAACAGTCACAACAAAACTAGAGGCAAAAGCCTCCACAGTATCAGCAGGGCACAAAGCCCAAGCAGTGGTAGTCTCAGGGTCAGAGGTGAGATCAGAGAGCTCAGGTTCCTTACACATTCGGGGAGGACTTAACAGTCCTCCAGGGGTGGGTACAGTGGATCTAGCATGATAGGGGGACAAGCTTTCTCTAGGCCTCAGGGCACCCAGTTTCAGGCATGCATTGCTTGCTTTACATGTGGAGCCATGGGGCATATGGTGAGGGATTGCCCTCAGGGTCAGATGATAGGAAATCAGAGGATGGCCGCTTTAGAGCCTACCATTGGTGATGCAGGTAGGTTCCATAGAGTCTTTGCAGCGGTTGACAACCACCAGGCTAAGCACCAGGCCACGGTCATTGAAGCTGCAGGTATGATAAGAGGTAACAGCATATCTATATTATTTGATTAAGGAGCTACTGACTCCTTTATATCTCCATTGGTTGTGGAGTGTTGTAGGCTAGTGGTAACTAGACAGGGTGTCAGTGGGGAAGTGGAGTTAGCTTCAGGGGCTAGAGTGTCAGTGGAATCAAAGGTTAGGGCATGTGAGCTTCAGATTTGCAATACCACCACAATAGTAGACCTTAGAGTTAATCCACTTGGATCTTATGGTATCGTACTTGGCATAGATTGACTTTATGCCCACAGAGCCAAGATGGATTGCCACTTGAAAAAGATCAAGTGTGAGGATGATCATGGTTCGCCCATAGTTATCGCTGGGATTCAGAGACCTGTGTCTCTCCGTATGATTTCCACAATGCAGCTTAAGCAGAGCATGCAGAAGGGATGTCAGCTTTTTTCCATCACCATTAGTGATAGAGGGGAAGAGAACGAAAAGGAAACATTGATTGACGACCATCCTATCCTTAAGGGATATGCAGACGTGTTTCCTTTAGAGCTACCGGGGATGCCGCCCTGTAGAGAGATTGACTTTCATATAGACCTTGTTCCAGGAGCTGAGCTAGTTTCAAGAGCACCTTATAGGATGACCACAGATGAGTTTAATGAGCTCAAGATGCAGCTTGAGGAACTACTAGAGAAGGGTCACATTCGTCCTAGCGTATCCCCTTGGGGTGCACTAGTCATCTTCCTAAAGAAGAAGGATGGATCTCTCCGATTACGCATGGATTATCGTCAGTTGAACAAAGTAACCATCAAGAACCGATATCCTTTGCCCAGAATTGATGATTTATTCGACCAACTTTAGGGTGCCAAAGTATTTTCCAAAATTGATCTGAAGTCAGGATACCATCAGTTGAGAATAGTGGAAAGTGATATCCACAAGACCGCATTTCGCACTAGATATGGCCACTATGAGTTCACCATGGTTCTATTCGGTCTTACGAATGCTCCAGCTGTTTTCATGAGCCTCATGAATGGGGTATTCCACACATTTCTGGACCACTTTGTGATTGTGTTCCTCGATGATATATTCTCAGAATGAGAAAGAGCATGAGGAGCACCTGAGACAGGTGTTGCAATGTTTGAGGGACAACCAATTGTTTGGCAGTTTGTCGAAGTGTGCCTTCTTTCGCTCTGAGGTCAAGTACCTTGGGCATGTTATTTTCGGTGATGGGATCTCAGTTGACCCATCAAAGATCAAAGCTATTATGGATTGGCCAATGCCAACCAGTGTGACAGAGGTCAGGAGCTTCATGGGCTTAGCAGGTTATTATCGACGCTTTGTTGAGGGATTCTCCAGAGTCACTCATCCTATTACTTCTCTTCAGCGTAAAGGGAAGAAATTTGAGTGGACAGAGAAGTGCGAGAGGGCCTTTCAGGAACACAAAAAGACACCTACTAGCACACCTATCCTTGTAGTACCAGATCCCTCAGCTGACTTCATGGTTTGCACAGATGCTTCCCTAGAGGGTTTAGGAGTAGTCCTTATGCAGGATGGTAGAGCTATAGCTTTTGAGTCTAGGAAACTTAAGACTCATAAGCTTAATTACCTTACTCATGACCTTGAGCTTGCAGCAGTAGTGCATGCACTTGTGAGGTGGAGACACTTCCTTTTGGGTCATCATTTTGAGCTTCATTCAGACCATCAGAGTCTTCAGTACATATTCACTCAGCCAAACCTTAATGCATGACAGAGGAGATGGATGGAGTTCTTGTGCGAGTATGATTTTGACATTCACTACATCAAAGGGAAAGAAAACGTAGTTGCTGATGCTTTGAGTAGGAGACGTCACGAGGTATACACTATATCTATGGGCACGGATTTGAGAGACTGTATACTGCAGAAGTTGCCAGAGGATGGATGGTATTCAGAGGTTTGTCAAGTGATACGATCTCAAGATACTCTAGAAGGGAAATATGTGGATTATTCTTTGGAGCCAGATGGATTATTACGCCATAGAGGGCGCATCTATGTACCTTCTTCCGGGGGATTGCGAGAGTTCATTGTCACAGAGGCTCATAGAGCTCCTTATGCAGCACATCCCATAGTTAAGAAGATGCATGCTGACTTGAGACAATTATACCTTTGGCCAGGAATGCGGCAGCTCATTCCTAAGTTAGTAGCTCCATGCCTCGAGTGTCAGAGAGTCAAGGTGGAGCACCGCCATCCGGGTGGGTTGCTCCAGTCTCATGCTATACCAGAATGGAAGTGGGATACTATATCCATGGATTCCATCATTGGTCTTCCTATGTCATCTCGTTGCCATGATGCTATCTTGGTGACAGTTGACAAGTTGACCAAAGTGGCCCACTTTTCACCAGTATGGACTACCTTCATAGCACCAGCAGTGGCATAGGTGTTCTTGCGAGACATTGTCAGACTTCATGGTGTTCCACACAAGATTATTTCTAACAGGGATTCCCTCTTCACATCTTCCTTTTGGAAGGCATTACGGGCAGATATATGCACTAAGCTCAATTTCAGTACGACCTATCATCTGGAAATGGATGGTCAGACATAGAGGGTTAACCAACTGTTAGAGGATATGCTTCGCATGTACGTCATGGATCATTAGATCAGATGGGAAGACTACCTTCCCTTAGTGGAGTTTGCCTATAACAATGGGCATCACACTTCTTTGGGGATGCCACCCTATCAGGCATTATACGACAAGCCTTGCAGGACACCGCTGAGTTGGGACCGCATAGAGGACAGAGTTGCTATTGGTCTTGAGATAGTTCGGGATATGGAACAACATGTGGATTTGATTAGGCAGCGTCTCAGAGAGGCACATGATAGACAGAAGAAATATGCATATGGGAAGAGGATAGATTGTAGCTACTTGGTTGGAGATAGAGTTTTCTTGAGAGTGCGACTGCATAAGAGTCCAATCCGTTACGGAAAGGGTTCTAAGCTCGCACCTTGCTTTGTAGGACCATTTGAGATCCTTGAGAGGATAGGACTAGTTGCCTACTGTTTAGCATTGCCACCTAGCCTGTCACACATCCACAATGTGTTTCATGTATCAGTTTTGAGGAAGTATATCTATGATGAGTCTCATATTTTAGATTGGGATGCCTTGCAGGTGGAGTCGGACGAGCAGCTAGCTTTGGAGCCCATTCACATTTTCGCACGACGGACGTTGGCCCTTTGAGGTCGAGAGCTGGACCAGGTTAGGGTCCAGTGGGATTGCTATGATGAGGTTACAGCTTCATGGGAGGATGCAACACGTATGAGATCAGAGTACCCCCACCTTTTTGATGAACTCCAGGAGGAAGTTCATGCCTAGAGGGGGAGGGTGTGAGGCCCTACCCCGACTCATTCTAGCATTTCAGTATTTTTCGTGATGAGACTATTATGGAAACTTTATTTTATGCATTATGGATTTAGAACTTATATGATTTCATGATTTGGATAAGCAATGATATATATGGATGCTTTATTTACATGCTTTATGATATAGAACTCTATATGATTCTAGAATATGATGAATTTGAGATAGTGTATGCCATTATTGGATTTGCAGGACTTTACTATGATGATAGAAATAGGATGCATGTTTATGTATGGAACAAAATTATGTGGATTGTGATAAATGCTTATGTGGATTTATTTGGATATAAGATATATTGATTTGTTTAAATGTAAATTTGTATGTGAAGTGTTTGATGTGTATTCTTATTCATGTGTTTTATATTATATGAGGTTATTTGGAATTACTAATGTGTAATTGAGATGCACAGGAAAATTATCCATGTGACCATAGAAACATTATGAAGAACCAAACGTAGACCTATATACGTTCGTAAAACCAGGGTTTGTCTATTTGGAGAGACAACACCCTATTTGTATCGTATTTTATTCGCAAAAGTGATTGTTGCATGAATGTTAAATTGAATTTTGTTAATTTGTGTAAATCCAACAAGAGACAAAATTTCAAGTGTAATTTTGTAAAAGTATTTTTATTGTGTCGCTTGACACATGTGATCGATTTATGTTTTGGATTTTAAATTTGTCTCTTGGAGGGAGTTGTTTAACCATAGCTTTTTCAATTAATTTAATGTGGTTCTATATTTCTTAGGGTAAAGAATCTTTGGGGGGTCAACTTAGGTTTGACCCGAAAATTAACTTCAGAGGGGTTTAAAAGGGGTTAAATGGACTCCTAAGGGTAGTTTAGAAGTGTTTCCTAAAGCCCATAAGGTATACCTATGGGTTAGGAGTAATTTTAGGCATGTGACAACTCTCATGTGACCATTTAGACACCCTAAAAAGTGAGTTTTTTAAGTTGTGCGAAAATGGAAAATTAGAAGGCATCATCTAGGTTAGTTAACTTTCTATTTTGTTGAGAGATCTCTTTTGGATCTTTTTCTTCTTTTTCCTTTTTCAATTTTAGAAACCTGTGAGAACTCTCACTGAGGTCTTCTTAGTCAAGAATGAGAGAGTTTACGGGTAATCACCCACTCTCCATTTTTGGAGACAGGAATTTTGAAAGAAAGACAGATTTGGTTTTAGAAAAATTTGGCTGTGTAGAGAGGCAAGAGTTTGTGGAATTGGGCTGCTCATCTTCAACCAATTTAGCATACCTTTGGACAGTTGAAGGTTGGTCATATTTTCTCCTTGTATTGTTTTATATTGCATGATGTGTTGAAAAGATTTGCTTGTGTAAAAAGGCTAGTTCCTTGCATGTTTTCCTTGGAAAATTATTGTGTTCTATGTTTTACTTTTTGTATGCATTTTATGTGCTTTGGGAGTAATCAAGGCCTCCTACTCTTGGGAGAGAGGATGGTCTTGTGGGTGGTAGAAGTGATAGCCCTCGAGTGAGAGGCTCTCGTTATGAGAGTGATCACAAGGGATTTTATATGACCCTTACTGCATGACTTGTTTATGCATTTGGGGGTCATAAGGAGGGAAATAAGGCATGAATGACTTGGGGGGCATAAGGATGTGGAGTTGTTAGACTTATGATGTATTTGGTTTGCCATGAGGTGGCTATATGTTTTACCATACTTGCAGTCTCCTCAGGGTACTTGGTCCACTACCACCCTTGAAAAGACATCACAGTGTGTGGTGCAGTGTAGCCCTGGGTTGGAAATGTGTTTGTGATTGTTTTCCCTTGGTTATTGTGTTTGCATGTGTGTTACCTATCAAGGGCTTGATTCTCCAAGCTCGGGGGTGGCTACCAGTTAGCCTAGGCTGGGAGGTGAGCACTCCATGATCATAGCTTTGATTAAATTGCAGGTTGATGGAAGAGAAATTAAGGACAAGAGGAAGTTGCTAGAGTTATTTGTTGTAGAAAAATATTTGTAAATGTAATTATTATTTTGAAGGTCCTCATTTATTTGAAATGAGAGAACTATTCGTAGAGTGACAATAGTGTCTTTGAAATACGTTTTAAAGAAATGTAATTTTTTTTTTGTAAACTAAATTGCAGAAAAGAAATGAGAGATCCCATTTGTATTTTTGGCTATAATATATTTTAAATGTACTCTACATGAATGAAATTGTTTTGTTAAGTAATAATTTGTTGCAAAAGAAATACATTAACTTGGATTAAGATCCCTGGAGTTGCCATTAGTAGTATGCATGTCAGTTGGAAATGAAAGTCTATTTTGCATGTGAAATTTCAAAAATAAAAGAATCAATTTTATTTCCTATGCATACCTTTAAGATTAGATTTATAACTCATTTATCTAGTTGCTGTTAAATATATTAAATTTTGTCATTTAAATAGTTGCTGTTATGTTTATCAGGTTCTGTCATTTGTTTATTGCAGCAATAAAATCTAAAGTTAATCAGATTAAATGAAATAAATATTTTCTAAAGATGTTGTTTTAAGTATATATACTATTAATTACTTTATTTTGGCAGAAAGAAAAGCCATATTTAGACAGCCTAACTATTTCTAGTGGCAACTGGGACATTAATAAAAAGAAATAATTAAAATGATTAAATTTGAAGAAAATATCTAATTTGTTTTATATGTTCATAATAAAAATATTTGCATAAAAAGAAATTGCCCTAGATTCAATATATATATATAGACAACAAATTTATATGCATGCATAAATATATAAATGAATTCATTTCTTAAAGTTAAATAAAATAAACTTGTTTGTTTAAAATATATATATATATATATATATATATATATATATATATATATATATATATATATATATATATATATATATAATTTATTTCATTTAAATAAACAAAAAAATAATAATATTAAAACTATTTTTTTAAAAAAAAAAGGATTTTGGGGGGTTTGGGGGGGAATCTCATTGTGTGGACACAGAGTGGGCCGGCGCCCCGCACCACCACTGTGTGGGCACACAGTGGGTGGTACCCGCGCCACCACTATGTGGTCGCACAGTGGGTGGCACCCAACATTCCACCACCGCGCCCAAATAAAAAAACGCTGCCGCCTCCTCCATCGTAAATGTTTAAATTAAAATACAATGAAATTTAATCCCTTTAGAAATATTAAGACAAATAGGGTAAATTATTTTGATGAGATTAAACTCTACAGGAGAATTTTTCCTTTTGAATCTAATAGACTCTTTAGTCGATTTAGTTTAAACTACATTTTAATTATTGTTAAAATAAAATATAAACAGTTACAAAACTAAGTGCTAGGACTAAATTAATCAGATCCTAAGATCAATTAATGGATATTGTAGACTTATTGTTACCTGCATTAATTAATTGATTAAATTAATTTAGTGATTAAAATCGTGGAGACAATAATAATTTCTTTGGAGAATTAATAATCCACATCTAATTTTAAATTATTTTTACTTGAGTTAGTAGATAAAGTTAACTCTAAACATAGTTAAGACAAAATATGTTAGAGCATTTCATATTTGCTAATTTAATGTTTTAAATTGTGATTTAAATTTTTTTTTTTTTATCTCGTTCGTGCCCAAAGGTCTGGGCATGACAGTTTCCCATTCCAGGCCTTCTCACCACATCCTGAGCCTATACAAGCACTCAACCATGTGCGAGGCACATTATCTTAGTTTAATATTTTAGCTACCCACCCCCTAATCAATTATTAGATTATCACGTCTTAAGACTGACTTTCGAGGGGTTATCCTGCCATCCACTTTGGGTGCGGCCCCCGCTTGAAAGCCACTCTCTCTCATAGGACACTAACAGGAAATGTTTCTCTCTATGAGAACACTATGGCGAAACTGACAGCCATAACTAATCCTGACCAAAAGTAGGTGAAAGATACACTATCAATAAACTAGGATTGACCATATGAAATAAAATACACAATGGCTCACATCGACAGGTTTACTCAACAATCTCTGACCAAGAGGTATATCCATTTACGACAAGACGACAACTCAACTAAAATTGCAACGAAATAAAGTTTTGACTACAATTAACATTTACGCTGAGATTCTACAATAAACAATCTTTCCTTAAAACAACCAAGGCATAAATAACTTGCAATTAAAGTTACTTCAGACAGTATGAAAATACAACTATATGATAAATAAAATTCTATATTGTCATTTGTCCAAAAAGCTAAATTTTACCACACAAATAATTTTCCCCTAGTCATATGTTTAAGAATAATTTCCAAATACCCCAATTAAATGATTTCCACAACATAGCTTAAATTTCAAATTAGAGATGTATATAATAATATAATATAATTACATGAGTATATATTCTTCGAATATAAACCATATAATTATATCATAATTAAAATATACATGCTAAAATGAAGATTTAATTTTCTTAAATAAAAATCTACAAAAAAAAATGAAGATTTACTTTCCAATAATTAAAAATCTACATGCTAAATGGAGATTTAAATTTCCAATAACTAACATTTTAAAAATTACACAATATAATATTCTAAACAAAGCATAACAATGCTTTATAAATAAATATATTTATATTTATATATTTATTATTATTATTATTATTATTTTTAAAACTAAAAAAAAATTAAACATAAAAAAAAAACATAGGCTAAGCCATATGGTAGCCTGCTACCATATGATAGCGAGTGCTACCCCCATATGGTAGCGAGTGCTACCCTGTGGTAGCACTGCTACCATATGGCAGAAGTCACTACCTCACGGTAGCTCTATTATGGTAGGTAGCAATCACTACCTTGGGTAGCGCTACTACCTTACAGTAGCAACTGCTACCTTACTACTACCGTGGGTAGCCTTTGTTGCCGTGGGGTAGCAGGGTCTGCCTCCCCCAAATAAAAAAATATTAAATGATTTAAATAAAAACAACCATTTCAAACACATTAACCTAATAAAATTTATTTTACAATTAAATTTAGAACTCAAGGTAAACTAAATAAAATACATAGAGATAAATAACATTTAATAAACAACTATGTTAAATAATAGAGATAATTTAAATCTCCGGCTCAATCTCTGAGACAATATAGAGAGGAGAAAACCCAAATCCAGGCAAACTCATTTGAAAACAAAACCAAATTCGTTGGAAACTACATATTTTGGCAAACCCAATATTTTTCTCCCAAATTTGAAAACTTTCATGCATAGGGAATTTTGGGAAAATTTTGTCAGCATAACTTTTCCCAAATTTCACAAATTTTAATCTACCGTAACCAAAGAAATAAATTCTTTTAAAAAAACAAAAAATATAACCAGAATAGATTTTAGCCAAGAACATGAAATGAAAAGGAATGGTCTGGAGTTGCATTTTATTTTTAAAACCAAATGGATTGAAATCTTCAATAACTTCATAACCAATGCTCCAACAATACTGCACGCATTTAATTATCTATTTTTTTTTAAACAAACAACATTCAGAAGAAGGGAAAAAATAAATAGATTTTCTTAAAACAACAAAAAGAGGCTGTCCAATCTGTAGAGCTTTCCAAGAAATTTGTTGGAGAGCTTCTATCATGCAACAAGCTTCCGACCTAAAATTAGAATCTCCTTCCCAAACAATCTCCAAAATCTTGGCCTTCTTTAAGAACATGCATTCCAGAAATCTCAAGACAATTTCTTTCATGGGAAGGAGGCGGTTGTGTGTGAAAGAAATTGTCTTGAGATTTCTGGAATGCATGTTCTTGGAGAAGGCCAAGATTTTGGAGATTGTTTGGGAAGGAGGTTCTGATTTCAAGTTGGAAGCTTGTTGCAGGATAGAAGCTCTCCAACAAATTTCTTCCTGGAAAGCTCTACAGGTTGGACAACTTCTTCTTGTTGCTTTAAGAAAATCCATTTATTTCTTCCCTTCTTCTGAATGTTGTTTGTTTAAAAAATAATAATAGATGATTAAATGCGTGCAGTATTGTTGGAGTATTGGTTATGAAGCTATTGAAGGTTTCAATCCATTTGGTTTTAAAAATAAAATGCAACTCCAAACCATTCCTTTTCATTTCATGTTCTTGGCTAAAACCTATTCTGGTTATATTTTTGGTTTTTTGAAAAGAATTTATTTCTTTGGTTATGGTAGATTAAAATTTGTGAAATTTGGGAAAAGTTATGCTGGCAAAATTTTGCCAAAATTCCCCATGCATGAAAGTTTTCAAATTTGGGAGAAAAAGATTGGGTTTGCCAGAATATGTAGTTTCCAGCGAATTTGGTTTTGTTTTCGAATGAATTTGTCTGGATTTGGGTTTTCTCCTCTCTTTATTGTCTCAGAGATTGAGTCGGAGATTTAAATTATCTCTGTTATTTAACATAGTTGTTTATTAAATTTTATTTATCTCCGTGTATTTAGTTGTTAATTTATTTAGTTCACCTTGAGTTCTAAATTTAATTATAAATTTAATTTTATTGGGTTAATGTGTTTGAAATGGTTGTTTTTATTTAAATCATTTAATATTTTTTTTATTTGGGGGAGGTGGAGCCTGCTACCCCACGACAGCTGAGGCTACCCATGGTAGCAACTGCTACCATAAGGTAGCAGAGCTACCCAAGGTAGCGACTGCTACCTACGGTAACAGTGCTATTATATGGTAGCAACACTACCGTGAGGTAGCGACTGCTGCCATATGGTAGCAGTGCTACCGCAGGGTAGCACTCACTACCATATGGTAGCAGGCTACCATACGGCTCAACCTATGTTTTTTTTTAGTTTAAAATATATATATATATATATATATATATATATATATATATATATATATATATATATATATATATATATATATATATATATATATATATATATAACATTGTTATGCTTTGTTTAGAATAGGATATTGTGTAATTTTTTAAATGTTAGTTATTGGAAATTTAAATCTCCATTTAGCATGTAGATTTTTCATTATTGGAAAGTAAATCTTCATTTTTGTATGTAGATTTTTATTTAAGAAAATTAAATCTTTATTTTATCATGTATATTTTAACTATGATATAATTATATGGTTTATATTCGAAGAATATATATATTATTATATATGTCTCTAATTTGAAATTCAAGTTTTTTTGTGGAAATCATTTAATTGGGGTATTTGGAAATTATTCTTAAACATATGACTAGGGGAAAATTATTTTTGTGTGGTAAAATTTAGCTTTTTGGACAAATGACAATATGAAATTTTCTTTATTATATAGTTGTATTTTCATATTCCCTGAAGTAACTTTAATTGCAAGTTATTTATGCCTTGGCTGTTTTAAGAAAAGATTGCTTGTTTTAGAATCTCAGTCTAAATGTTAATTCTAGTCAAAGCTTTATTTCATTGCAATTTTAGTTGAGTTGTCATCTTGTCGTAAATGGATATACCCCTTGGTCAGAGATTGTTGAGTAAACCTGTCGATGTGAGCCATTGTGTATTTTATTCTATATGGTCAATCATGGTTTATTGATAGTGTATCTTTCACCTGCTTTTGGTCAAGATTAGTTAAGGTTGTCAGTTTCGCCATAGTGTTCTCATAGAGAGAAACATTTCCTGTTAGTGTCCTATGAGAGAGAGTGGCTTTCGAGCGGGGGCCGCGCCCAAAGTGGATGGCAAGATAACCCCTCGAAAGTCAGTTAAGAAGTGATAACCTAATAATTGATTAGGGGGTGGGTAGCTAAAATATTAAACTAAGATAATGTGCCTCACACATGGTTGAGTACTTGTATAGGCTCAGGATTTGCTGAGAAGGCCTAGAATGACAAACCTACCACCTTGTCTTCATGAACTTATTGGTAGGGTCCGCATGATGCTTAGATGGAGCCGAGGGTTCAGGAGAGGTTACCAAGATAACCCAGGATGGGGGCCGAGACCTATGGAGGCCTACCTAGGGTAACCACCTTAAGCCATACGATGATACTCTCTCCTTAGAGTCACTAGTATATGTGAGTTGCGTTACATGGGTCTTGCGGAGTCATGTTATACTGTTGTACTTGTCTTGTTTTTCTTGCTTGAGGGTCTTCTGCTATCTCCCAGCACAGTGGGGTGGTTCCACTTTGGGATCACATGGTCGGGTGGTAGTGCCACTTCCTATTGGATATCTGTGTTCATACCTTCATGCGAGGATCATCTTCATTGGTGTTCCTTGGATCGTGACTCTTGTACCAACTCATGTTCGTGATCATTGTTCAGTTGAAAGCTTGTGGTCATTGTATCAAACATTTATGTAACCTTGGCATTGTAACTTTTGTATTCCGTGGTATTTTTGGAAGCCATGTATTTATGGGTATTGTAATATTATATCAATGGAATGTATGTTAATTCAATTGCTTTAATCTATTGTATAAATGATCTATGGAAAAATAAATGCATTGGAATACTTTGATTCTTTCATTATGGAAATTAGATTTATGAGAATGTTTTTAATTTAAGCATTTAATTTTCTTAATTAGATGAACAATTGGATTAAACATGGTGTTAATATAATCTGCGAATTAATCTTCATTGGTAACTCTTAGGAAATCTTGTGTAATACTTCCACTGTGTTATTAAACGTGCAATTGTTATAATTAATGCACTTATCTTTTAATTTTTTTTTTCACCCTTTAGTTGCCTAGTTGTGTTGTTTTCCATTAGGGTTTCTGGTGGGGCATTACATCTTTTTGCATTGCTTGTCTTGTTGATCCAAGAGGATTCACTTATAACAAAATTTACAAAAAAAAATTGACGTGGCAACTTCTTCATCGGTCAGGCTATTGCAGTTTTGTTGGTGCAAATTTTGGGTTGGGGATTCGAAACCCCAAACCTCTCTTGCAAGCTACACTCTCCACTGTTACGCCACATTATCCACGCTAATATATATTTGTCGTGGGTTGCATTTATAGAGGGAAAATCCGACCCCCATCTCCCGCTTTCCATGCTACACCATTGTAGCCCATAAGGAAGTTTGAGCACTTTGAGGGCAATTTACTATTTAGTTTTTATTTTGCGGTGATCCAATATTTAAGGGGTCTTGATTCACCCCCTCATAAACTGAGACTTCAATAAATTTGAGCCATAAACGATATTAAGCCTTGGTTAAAAGATTATAAGGCTCGAATTAGGGGTAAGTTAATTATTACATGGTTATCCCCTATTTAGCATGTAAAATAGTATATAAAAGGAGGAATTTCTTTATAATGGGACATTGGTGATTAGAGAGGGAATTGAAGAGAATTATTTTGGGAGAATACATTAGAGAATTTCTCTTGTGTGGAGATTTTTCTAATGACTAAGACATTGCAATTTTGCTTTCTTTGAGTGTAATTGGGTTGTGAGGCGATGGAAGCCTAACCTAAACAAAGGAGATTGTGAGAGATATTATAATGTAGGTTTAAATCTTGGATGATGTAATAAGGCGATTAATGCTTGGCGTCATCAATAAAGCGGTCCTACATTGAGAAGCGAACCCAAAGACATAGCTCATGTTGAGCGAACTCTGTTATGAAGCTTGTGATCTCTCTTCTTCTCTTCTATCTTATCATTCTCTTGTATTCTTTACAATTTTGATTGCTTCTTTGAGTTTTAATTAAGAAGATTGAAGCAGTTGGTTAATGTCATAAAGTTGTAACTGATTAAGTGAACCTAACTCTGTAATTTCAACGGTTAAAGAACATAGCCATGCAATTCTATATGCGATCGGGATAAATATGTAATTTGAATTAAGCACAATTTAATTTGTAAGCTTTAATTACAGATCAAGTGGTATCATAGCAATTTAACATGAAATTGCAAGTGGTGGATGTTAACCAGGTTGAAATTAAAGCGAGGAGAAGGTGGACTTGAAGAATTTGATCCAGAGATTGGATCGAGGCAAGTCACTCAAAGATCAACCATGACACAATCAGAAGAAGGAAAATGTTCCAGTCTTGAAGTCTTTGAGAACAAAGAACAATTTCATAGAGCATTCCTAGACATGAAGATAATGGTGGAAGAGTTATACAAGGATAAGCAAAAGAAAAAGGAAAGAAAGGACAAAAAGAAGAAGAAGGAAGGTGAATCCCCTTTGAAAGGTGACAAAGGAAAAAGAGTAGGAGGTGGTAGTGACCCTCCCGAACCTCCATCCCCATCTTCTTCATATTCTTCTTCTTCATCTTCTTTATCTTCTTCTTCTACTTCTTCTCCCAAGAAGAAACAACCTGTACAGTCCGAATCTAACTCACCTTTGTTGAAACTTGATGTTAAATTTGAATTGCCAACATATAATGGAGAAGTGGATGCAGAGAAACTTGATAATTGGATAAAACAAGTTGAAGTTTATTGTTGGATTCAAAAGTTTACTGATGATGCTTGAAAGATCCAATTAGCCACTCTTTGCCTAGGAGGCACAACCTTAATCTGGTGGGAGAGTCGAACTTAGGAAGATCTTAGCCGATATGGTAAAATAATTTCTTCTTGGTTTGAGTTTATAGCTGCACTTAAGAAATGATTTTATCCATTAGGTCACATGCAAAAAGCAGTAATGAATTGGTAATCATTAAGGCAAGAGAAAGTACAAAGTGTGCAGGAATATACACAAGAGTTTAGGAAAAGAGCTTTAATTTTGGGCATTCATCTATACACGCAAGAAACTTTGTTAAAGTATATAGGTGGATTGCATGAGAATTTGGGACATACAATACTTATGTTTAATCCAACTAACCTTAATGAAGTTAGTGTGCAAGCTATCCATTTGGAAACAAGCTCAAGGAATAGCCATGGCAGTCTTTTCATGGAATCCAGTAAACACAAAGGGAGCAAGAAAGGGAAGGAGAAAATGCAGTAAACAACTTCTGTGAAGAAAGAGAGGAGAAGCCTTACTGTTCACTTTGCAAAAGGGAAGTAGATTTATATGTAATTCTGCTTGGCATTTGTGAGATGGTTTTAGGAAGTCCTTAATTGTATGACAAAAAGGCCATTTTCTATAGGGAACATAACATGTATAAATTGTTTAAAGATGGAATTGAATTCATTGTGAAAGCTCATCGCATGAAAAATAATAGATCTATTGTAAACATAAGGCATTTGAAGATACTTGTAAATGCAAGCAATGCTTTAATCCTCATGTCTGTAATAGCTAGTGATGTTAGGCATTGAGATTCTAATCATGACAAGGTGTCACATATAGCACAGCGTGGGGATAAATTGTAAGCATATTTAAGCCTTCAACCTAAGGTATTAAAAGAGAGTTAATGATTCATTTTCTAATGATGTTCCTGTTCAGGAGATCCGACATGTTGATACTTTTTCTTCCACATCAGTTTATTCAGTATTGTTGCTTATTATTGTACTAGTTAGTTCTATGTGGCTAGTGGATGCGACAATGAATATTAATGAGTATACTATTAATTGTATCAACAACGCTATCTCATTTTTCATCTTGTTTGTGATGGGTCAGATGTTCAGAATTCCAGCGGGTTGCACACATGATATTGGGCAAGTGAGGCGACAATGCTCTCACTTAACATCTATGTAAAAGAAGACCTTTGGTAGTCCAAAAGCTTATCAATTGGGAGGAATGATCTAGGAGGATTAACTTATAACAAAATTTGCAAAAAAACTCTGATGTGGCAACTTCTTCACCGTTCAAGCTATTGCAGTTTCGTTGGTGCAAATTTTGGGCTGGGGATTTGAACCCCCAAACCTCTCTTGCGAGCTACACTCTCCACCATTACGCCACATTGTCCATGCTAATATATATTTGTCATGGGTCGCATTTATAGAGGGGAAATCCAACCCCTATCTCCCGCTTTCCATGCTCCACCATTGTAGCCCACAAGGAAGTTTGAGCACTTTGCGGGCAGTTTACTATTTAGTTTTTATTTTGCAGTGATCCAATATTTAAGGGCGCTTGAATCACCCCCTCATTAACTGAGACTTCAATAAATTTGATCCATAAACAATATTAAGCCTTGGTTGGAAGATTATAAGGCTCAAATTAGGGGTAAGTCAATTATTACATGGTTATCCCCTATTTAGCGTGTAAAATATCATATAAAGGAAGGAATTTCTTTGTAATGGGACATTGGTGATTAGAGAGGGAATTGAAGATAATTGTTTTGGGAGAATACATTAGAGAATTTCTCTTGTGTGGAGATTTTTGTAATCACTCAGACATTGCAATTTGTGTTCTTTGAGTGTAATTGGGTTGTGAGGCAATGAAAGCCTAACCCAAATAGAGGAGTACACGAAAGTCTTAAGGTGAAAGATGAGATTGTGAGAGATATTGTAATGCAGGTTTAAAGCTTCGATGGTGTAGTAAGGTGGTTAATGCTTGGCATCATCAATAAAGTGGTCTTACAGTGAGAAGCAAACTTAGAGACATAGCTCATGTTGAGCAAACTCCGTTATCAAGCTCATGATCTCTCTGCTTCTCTTCTGCCTTATAATTCTCTTTTATTCTTTAAAATTTTGATTGCTTCTTTGAGTTTTAATTACGAAGATTGAAGCAGTTAGTTAATGTCATAAAGTTGTAACTGATTAAGTGAACCTAACTCTGTAATTTCAACGGTTAAAGAACATAGCCATTCAATTCTATATGCGATCAGGATAAATCTGTAATTTGAATTAAGCACAATTTAATTTGTAAGATTTAATTATAGATCACTCATGGACTTCAAGAGTCCTTAAATCCATTATTATCTGATGTATGAGTCCCCTCTCTGCCTTATGTTATCTTTTGGAGTTGTCTCCTTGAGTTCTGCGCATTTTTGAGTGTGACTGTGTGAAGGAGGTGTAGGGAATTGGTGTCGGTTTTTTGTTTGTATGAATTTGATGTATCATTTATGTGTTCTCTTAGATTTATTTTTTCCCCCCACATCTTCTGGAAGTGAATTTGAGTCATTTGGTGAGTCCATGATCAATTCTGGGTGGTTTCGTCACCTTATTTCCTTCCGTTTTTGTCATTTTTGGTCTTTGGCACCATGCACCATATAAAGTCCTCTATGTGATACAAAATAGAACCAATGTGTTACAAGATGAGATGGATGTGTAATTTTGCTCCATGGATGCACTAATTTGCTTTTTGGATGCACCAAATTGCGATGTTTTGCCTTCTAAAGTCACTTTTCCGATTTTGAGCTTGTACCAAAGGATTTTTGTGATTGTTTTGAGTTTCTCAGAAATCTTTATGGTTTTATTATGATCATTCTATTATTTATTGTGCTCTGACAAGATGGTTCATGCCTTGTTGTTGAGGGTTGTGCATAATTGTGGTTATCTCTAGCAAGAGGAAGATTGTCTTGCTGTTGAGGTTGATCTTATGTGAGCTCCAGTGGGATGTTTATGCCTCACTATAGATGACGGTATTTGTATATTGATGAGTAATACATTGTAAGCCTCACTCTTTTTTATTGTTGTGCTTTTGTTGGTTGAGGCTCTTGATTTCATGTTGGCTTTATGGCCCTATTTGTGCTAAGATTTGTAACAGTATGATGTTTCTTTTGATGGATCTTATATGTTGAGTCTCTTTATGATGTTATTGTGATTTATGTATCAATCTAAGATCTTGGTCAATGGATAGGGAGAGTGGGCTCTTGCATGTGTAGGACTGGGGTCATGAGAAATAGGCTTCCATGAGGATTCCTTGTATGGATCCTTAGGGTCTAGACCTGTCATGGAACCACATGGAGGGTTTATGTTTAATTTGCAAGTGATAACAATAATAATTTGATTAGTGGGTTGGGTAATTAGGATTCACTTAATCAAGATAATGAATAATTTTTGTGGCCCCACCTTATAGCCCTTAAGGAGAGACTTGGGACGAGCTTGGGAAGACCGATGCGATGGTAAGCCAAAATCCCTTGATTTTTCATAGGTTGAGATGAATCCACATGTCTATCAAGGTGTGGCTTGGACCCTTCTTTGTGAGGATAACATGTGATGACACTCTTTCCCTACATGTGTCCATGATCCTTATGCCTTGATTGATTGGTATGACTTTGAAAGTTTATTGATTTATGATTAGCCTTGTGGTGTGACTTGAAATATTGGTATTTGGTTGTTTATCTTTTGTGGATATCATGTTGAGTCCCTTGGTTGTTAGGTGTCAGCCTAGGTCTAGAGTGTTAGTTGGAACCTTGTGTCATCTCCTAACATGGGGGTGGGTCCTTCTGGTTCCACATGGTCGAGTGGTTTGATGCCTTCTTCCATTGGGATGTTCTTCATAGGATGCTAGCATGCGTGGATGTGGATTTATATATTCTCTTCATGTGGATGGATATCTTTGGAGCATAATCTATGTAATTGTGATTGGAATCATGTATTTTGTATCATGAGATAGATGTAATTGTAAAGAAGACTACGTATCTAGTATCTTATGAACATATGTATTAGGATTTGTAGTAGGTTGAAATCATGATGAGTTGTAATAGATTATGATGGTTGAAATTGGATATTTATTACATATGTAATGTTGATTGGGAAGGAATATAATGATTAAGTAATGTGATCAGATCTTCTTTTTTATATCTATGAAAAATAGTGGAATGATAAGTGATTCATGTATAACTATGAGTAAATGTATTAAGTTGAAAGATATTATTTCCTAATGTTGGTTATCGTTGTATTATGAATATGAATGAGTAGTTGTAGATCTATATGATTCTTTTAAAATAAATGAACTAGATTTGTATTAGATGATACTCTATGAAGAAAGAAGATATGATAATGTTAGATGTGTTTTAAAGGAAATTAGGAACATTTGATTTGGTGCCTTAAAATGAATCAAGAGTTAATGGGGATATGTAGGATATGCATTTGATAGTTCACAATTCTCATGTTAGGAAGGAAGTAATTAAGTGTAATGGTTTCATGACTATGGACGTGTTATGTGATAATAATAGTTAAGTAATGGCGTTGAGATACCCTAGGGAAATGATAGTAGTGTAATATTATTCCTCTTGCGTATTATGTTGTTAAGAATATGATTATGTTTAAGTTGTTTATGCAATTCATGTCATGTTATGATTAATGCACGAGTAATGGTAGATTAATATGTTGCATTAGTAGATGTTTAATTTTTTTTCTCTATTTGTTGTTAGTTTAGTTGTTTTCTCTAGGGTATTTTTGGCAGGCATTACAAAGGACACCTCATTCTTGTGATTGTTGAAATACACTTTACTTGAAGAAGGCACTAGCTAGGATACACTACTTATTATTCAATAAAAAATATGGCTGAGAAAATCTATCCATGGCTACCTGGTTAGTTAGACGATATTTGTATTTGACCACCACATGAAATTGTTGAAAAAACCCTATCCATCTATAATACTTGTTGTTGTAAGTTTATTTGTGTTTGAAAGTATTGCAAGCATATATGGTTGGTGTACACCATAATCTCTCTTCCTATGAGGTAATGCTTCCACTTCTTCACCATGAAAACAAGAGCATAGAATTTCTTCTCATAAGTGTTGTAGTTTAACATAGGCCCTTTTAGTGTTTCAAAATGATAATGAACAAGCTTAACCCTTTGTAGAAATACCACACCCATAGAATAATTATTTGTATCCATGTCTATCTTAAGTGTAGCTTGCAAATTGGGTAAAGAAGGGACAAATATTGTATGAAATTTCTTCTTCATCTTGTTGAATGCTTGCTATTGTTTATTGCCCCTATAAAATTTTATTTCATTACTTGTAACATCATTTAATGAGGCAAAAATATTTTCAAAATATCTTATGGACTTAGATGTATTGGGCCACACCTACAAAGCTTCATGTAGGCTCATAGTTGTGGGTTTCAACTAAATGACATTCACCTCAACCTTGGATGGATTTAATTGTATTTCTCTATTATCCACCATGAGACCAAGGTATACCAATGAAGTTTTGGTGTACTCACACTTATCACCATTCTTCAAATAATTTTCCTTGAAAATCTCACTTTGCTAGATGGGATAAATAAAGAATAAGACAAGTGAATTAATCATCCCAATAACTCATTCATGAGACACATGAAGGTAGCTATTGTGATGCACAATCTAAATGACAAAGCTGATGATTCATAGAGTTCTTAATTTGTTTTGTATGTTGTCTTCCACATGTCTTTTCCCTTGATCCTCATTTGATGACACTTAGATTTGAGTTCTAGGTTTATAAAATACCTGACATGTTGCAATTGATATAACGAATCTTCAATTGTAGGAAGTGGATATTTAAGCTTCACAATAATTTTATTCAGCCAATTATAGTCTATAAACATTCTCCATCTCTTGTATGTCTTTTGCACTCTAACACTAGGCAATCCATATGAAAGATACTTCTTGAATTTTTGTGCTTCAACAAAACTCTATCTATAAAACCCTAAGTTGGGTAAATGATACTCATATAGTAATTGAATCTCATGTTCTATAGCTCTCTTTGTGGGCATCCCCTTAGGCTCTACAAATAATTTAGAAAATTTACCCACAAAACTATCTATACCTTGTTCTTGATGAACATATCCATTCTCCTTTGCTTCTCAACATTAGCAACAAAAATTTGTACTTGAATTTATCACATATATCATGATGATTTGTGTTTTCTTCTCGATTAGACAGAGTCTAGGCTTCTTCATCCATAATCAACTTATATTTATTTGGCCATATGTAGAATCTTGATGGTACATGTATCGAATTCCAAATATTATACCAAATGCATCCAATGATACTAAAACCAATACTTCATTCTTAAAATCAATCCCTATTGAAAAAATTACTATAGATTATTTATTCACCATGATCTATACACCATATTTTAGTCAACTTAGTGCATAAGGCTACATGTGATTGACAACCTAAAATTCCAATTCAGTTACAAAATTTTGAGATATTAAAATTGACTTGGGAACATATTGAAAACTTTACCATACATTGTCTCTTTACCACAATCTACGCACCATCTTTTCACCAACCTAGTGCACAAGGTTACATGTGATCTACAACCTAAACTTGCAATTCAGTAACAAAAATTTAGGATATTAAATTTGACTTGAGAACATTTACGGATATTGATATGAAACAAGTTTACTCATCTCCTTTTCCTCTTTTGGTTTTGAATCCTCACTTGCCATGCTTTTATTTTTACACACAACACAAGAGATCACATTTGAGTTAGTATCACCATGAATCTATTTTCCTTCATTCATTATGGCTCTACTAGTATCTATTTTTCCAATCTCTCCAAGATGTCTTCAACTCTAGGTTTAGTCTCCAACATTTTTCTTCCACATGCCCTAATTTCTGTAATGAGAACATTGTGTTTTAGTTTTATTTTTGACATTGTCTCTTTGAATTTTCATATTCACGTTCTTATTTGATTTTCCATTGTTTTTCTCCCTATTATTCTAGCCTTCTTGTTAGTATTTTTGTTTTTGATGTTTATTTATGAGTGAGGAAGCCTTATTTTAATCCAAATAATCATAATGGGTTTGAGCACACACTTGATTAATTCTTTGAGGCTTTGATGAATATTGGTGTCTTTAGTTGTTAAAACAATTTGCTTATGTAATTCATCAACATGTCTTTTTCTATGATATCTCTACCCAAAAATTCTACCCTATTCTAGAGCTTATTAGTATATTGTACACTTTTGTCCTAGTCATTGTTAGAGTTATTGCCATGAAGTAACTTTGTCCGCTTCATAAAATGTAGGATAAAATAGCTATTTCAACAACTTGAATGTTTCTCACTTTAAAATAGGAGCAACTTTACGACATTCAAGGTATAATTCATAACTCATATCATGCAAGAACATGACTTGATAACCTAAGCCCAACAAGATTTATCAATGATAATTAAGCTTATAATGATGAGTAACACCTCCATTTGAGATGTCCATTGATCCAACTCTTAACACCAATCTCTCTATTATACAACTACATATCAATCTTAGCTTTCATAGTGAAAACATTGTGGGGATGATTCTCCTTCCTTTGGTTCAATTTTCACTTGTTCTTCCTGGAGTTAAGACATAATTGTCTTCTTCTTAGTCATGCTTTAATAAAGCTCGTAGTTTGATCTATCTCCTCCACTAAACAAGAGATTGTAAGCATGCATTCTTGTCTTATAGAATAGAATTTACCTTCCTCTTCTCCTTCTCTCGTCATTACTTTTATAACCCTTTTGCATTTCTTTGATTTGATCTTGGGTTTACAAGGAAGTAAGTTTTCACTACCCCCTAACCATATGGATGACATAAATCATTGAAATCATAGTCAACAATAAAAAGTTAAACTTTTGATACCAATTTATCCATAAATCATTATATTATTAATCCTAATAAATCACCAACTATGGATTTACAGATCGACTCCTATTAACTCTCAATAAACTACTATACAATTCAAATAACAAGAAGGAAATAACAAATAACAAAACACGCATGAAACAATACACATGATGAAAAGCTTTCTTTGAAGAAAACCCAATATGAGTGGAAAACTCTAAGAAAGGTTTCCCTTCAATACCCCATTCCTAATTGGTGCCAATGCAAGGAGTATAATACCATTAAATTGTCCTTTCGAGTATTACAATTTCAAATTCACATTGCCTTGCCTCTTCTCTGCACTTGCTAACACAAGAACTTTGGAGAAACGTTTTGTTTGTGATTGGTATGAAAGTCATTTATTGAGTCTATAAAACCTCTTGAATGTCTCAAAAATCCTTATTTTATTCTCTCTTAGAATGTTCGACTCCTTGTAAAACAAACAATTGTTATGGAAGAGGAATGGTTGTCCATGTGCAACTATCTAAGAAAACCACCAAAATGCCCATCTTTTAGAATTTAACAATCACCAACAATGAATACTAACATTTTTTTGTCCAACGACAGCTTCTTGAAAGTTAATGATGCCACAACCTCCATTGGTCATTCAATCTTGTCTCGTCTGTTAATCGATATTGACATATCTCCGCCCCTCCCTAGGGATGTGGTTTTGATGGTTAGGGATAAGCCATGAAATCGACCAGTGGATTATGAGGGCCTCCCCTTTCGCCATCGAAGATGCTTCTGAACAGGTCACTTAGCTTCAAGCTGTTCTCTCTCCTGTCGCAAAGGTGCTACAACTTGGTGGAAGGATACTATTGAAGATCATTTGATGATTAATGCTTTTGAATTTTCTTCTGTCGACTCCTCTCTGGAGGATGATGTCTCCTTCCGAGATGAGGTTCCCCTTACTGCTGATGCTACTACTACCATGGACTCATCTGTCCCTTTGGATCCAACTTTTGATGCTCCTATTCCACTGCCTCGCTCTTCTCTTGGCAATGCTTTTCTACAACAATAGTCTACTGTTGTTTTGCAGTAGCAGTCTGGCAGTGACTCTGCGGGGTCCCCCCATTTGATTTTCTTTGAATTTTCCTAATGACAGTGTTGCCCGGATGGTTATTTTTCGTAGGCGCAAGAGAGAATTTGCCTCCCTTTTTGATGTAGGAGCATCCCTGGTTCTTGGCAATCTTGCATCAACAAAAAATATTTCCTTTCCGTATGTTTTCTGTTTTGTAGTTTCAACATTTCTTTTTGCATTTTCTTGCATTGGCTCATCAAATCTTACGGAGTTTGATTTTCTTGAGGACATGATCATCTTCTTTATTCCTAAACCACGAAGCATTTGGATCATTTTTTGGAAAGATCGATTTCAGATTCTGAGACAATTTTCTGGCATTGGAACTACTTGGACCTATTTGCATTGGTGAATCTACCAGATCCTTTTCGTAGCTTGCGTAGCCCAGTCCATTGATTCTAATGTTCTTTGGTGTGTGGCCAACCTTCCCTTTGATCCACACTTCATCCTTTCGATTTTCTAGAGGGATCTTTTTGGTGGAGGTTGACCTATTGGTTTTACACGTTTGATCTTGTTCTTCGGTATTTCATCTCTCTTGGTATTTCATCTCTCTTGGGCCGACCGGATCAGTCTAGACCATATAAATCATCATAACTGAGCATTGGAAATCAGTTAGATAGAACATAGAAGATATATCCTTAGATTCAAAGGTCTAAAGTTGACAAATTTTGTAATTGAGCATGTATGTAGTAGACCAGTGAGTCAAATCTTGTAATCCGGATGTTACCGATTATCTGTAATCAGTTTTCATGATCGAATTCATTCTGTTATGTATTGCCTCCATCATATCCTATTATTTTCGTTGTGTTTACTCTTGCTGCCCAATCCAGATTGATCTCTTTGAGGTCCCTCCTAATCGGTGACTGCACCAAGTGGTATCAGAGTGAGATTATGTTTTGGAGATTGCATTGTCCTGAGAATCTTGTTGTAGGGTGGCAGATTGTGGATCCGACCTGCAGTTGTAGAGGACTGGTGTGAATATGGCATGAAAAGGAAATAAGAATAGTGGAGCATGTGGGAATGCAAACCCTTCTGTGATGGAGATGTTGCGAGGAATTGTGGCCTGGTTGGAAACTAATGAGACAACCCAAAGAAGAGGCTGACATATCGAAGATGCGAGTGAAGATGAAGAAGAAGCACCAATAGAACAAGTAGAAAATCCACCGATGATTGATCCAGGTGAAGAAGGGTTCTCGAGGGTTTTGAGTAGGGCAAACACTAAACCACATTTTACCCCACCAGAGTATGATGGAAAGTTGGATTTAGATGAATCAATGGATTGGATCTCGGAGATGGAGAAGTATTTTGATTTTGAGAACACTGCAGAAGAAAGGAAGGTGAAATATACTTGTACTCAGTTGAAAGGTCATGCATCTCTTTGGTGGGAAAATTTATAGGTTGATAGATAGAGAAGAGGTAAAGAGAAGATCAAATCATGGGAGCAGATGGTTGCTAAGTTAAAATTGAAGTTTATGCCAGCTGATTATCAAGTAAATCTATTCTGAAAGTTGCAGAACTTGAAGCAGAAGGAATCTAGTGTGAAGGAGTATACCGAAGCATTCCACAAATTGAATATCAAATCCGGACATGTCAATGATGAGGTTGAACAAGTTGCGAGATATTTGAATGGATTGCAGATGTCTATATAGGATGAACTTAGTTTGATCAAGTTGTAGAGTGTTGAAGAAGCTTACCAATATGCCTTGAAAGCAAAAGAGAAGTTGAATAGAAGACATGAGCAGAGACAAAGAGGTAGAGGTGGAAGGTTTTCCAAAGGAATATTTCATGGAGGAAGAGGAACTTGTATAGATCAGAACAAAGACAAGGAAGTAAGCAAAGATGGCAATTCATACCAGAAGGATGATAGAAATTTCTATCGAAGAAGAGAACCTGATGGTTATCAAAATGAAAATTTTGGAAAAGATGACAAAAGATAAGATAAGAGAGTGTTTAGAGGAACTTGCTATAAGTGTGGAGGAGAAGGACATCATGCTTTCAAATGTAAGAAGACAAATAACATTGGGAGAACAACGTTGGTGGAAGAAATCCCCATTGGATCATCTAACGAACTAGAAGATGGAGATTTGTTGATGATGAGGAGAGATTTTCGTCATACTAGAGAAGATGAAGAGCCCTTGCAGAGGCAAAATTTGTTCAAGACCAGATGTAAGGCATCTGGTAAGTGCTGTAAAGTAGTTATTGATAGTGGTAGTTCAGATAATTTTGTTTCAGAAGAGATGGTAAATAAGTTGAAGTTGGAAAGATTGAAACACCCTAAGCCTTATCAGATAGCATGGATTCAGGATGATCATAAGTTGTTAGTAAGTGAGCAATGTTTAGTAAAATTGAAAATTGATAATTATCATGATAAAGTATTGTGTGATATTATGCCTATGGACATTTGTCACCTTTTGTTGGGTAGACTGTGGCAGTTTGATAGACATGCAATACATGATGGGAGAAAGAACATATACACTATTATAGCGAATGGGATGAAACAAACCTTGTTACCCCTGGAGGAGCCTTTGAAGAGTGAAGTCTGTATGAATGCCAAAATTTGTTTAGTGGACAAAAGGAAATTCCTAGATGGGATGAGACATGAGAATGTGTGCTTTGCCTTAGTTCCAAAGAATACTGAGAATCCAGAGCATGAAGAATAACAACCAGAGGAAATAAAGGAGTTGTTGACAGAGTATGAAGACATCATTTCAGATAACGTCCTGATGGATTACCACCTGTGAGAAGTATCAGTCATTGTTTGAACTTGATTCCGAGAGCTAGTTTGCCTAACAAAGATGCACACCGAATGACATCGACAAAGAATGAAGAGTTGAATAGACAAGTGTAGGAATTGTTGAAGAAAGGTTTGATCAGAGAAAGTTTGAGTCTCTGTGCAGTACCAACAATATTAGCACCTAAGAAGAATGGAGAATGGAGGATGTGTACCGATTCAAGAGAAATTTAAACAAGATCACAATGAAGTACCAGTTTCCTTTACCTAGGATGGATGACACAATGGATTGTCTGAGTGGAGCCAAATACTACACAAAGATAGACTTGAAGAGTGGATATCATCAGATCAGAATTAGAGAAGGCGATGAGTGGAAGACAACATTCAAGACAAATGAAGGATTGTATGAAATGGTTGGTGATGTCTTTTGGGTTGACTAATGCACCTAGTAGTTTCATGAGATTGATGAATGAGGTATTGAAGAAATTCTTGGGTAAGTTTGTTATTATATATTTGGATGACATTCTGATTTTCAGTAAGAAAAAAGACAAGCATTTGTTGCATTTAAGACAAGTTTTGCAGAGGTTGAGAGAAGAAAAGTTGCTAATAAATATTAAGAAGTGTACTTTCATGAAGGAAGTGTTAATATATTTGGGATTTGTGATATCTGCGGATGGGTTGAAGATGGATCCTGAGAAGGTGAAAGAAATTGTTGAATAGCCTACATCGGAAAGCATTGGGGAGGTAAGATCATTTCATGGATTGGCTAGTTTTTACCGAAAGTTTATCAAAAATTTCAGTTCAGTTTGTAGTCCTATGACTGAGACAATGAGGAGAGATAAGAAGGAATTCAAGTGGACCACTGAAGAGAATAAAAGTTTTGAATTTCTAAAGTAGAAAGTGACTGAGCAACTTGTGTTAGCTTTATCGGATTTCAACAAAGTATTGCAAGTGGACTATGATGCAAGTGGGAATGCAATTGGAGCCGTGTTAAGTCAAGAAGGGAGAGCAGTACCTTATTTCAGGGAGAAGTTGAATGATGCCAAAAGGAGATATTTAGTGTATGATCAGGAATTTTATGTCATAGTTCAAGCCTTGAAAAAGTGGAGACATTACCTGTTGCCTAAGGATTTTATTTTGTATACCGATCATCAATCCTTATAGTATTTGAATAGTCAGAGTAAGTTGACTCAGAGACATATGAGATGGATAGAATTTTTGCAGAGTTACACCTTTGTGTTGAAGCATAAAAGTGGGAAGTCAAACAAAGTTGTTGATGAATTGAGTAGGAGGAGGAATTTGTTAGTAGAGATGAGAGTGACAATATTAGGATTTGAGGAGTTGAATTGTGTATACCTAAGAGTTCTATGAGGGAAAATATGATAAAGGAAAGGCATAGTGGAGGATTAGTCGGACACTTTGGTGCTGACAAAACAATAGCATTGGTGAGTGAACATTACTTTTGGCCTCAGATTCATAAGGATGTTAGGAAATTTGTACAGAGCTGTAGAATTTGTCAAGTTGCAAAAGGTAGTAGTCAGAATGTGGGATTGTATACACCTTTGATAGTATCGAAGAGACCTTGGGAAGACATAAGCATGGATTTCATACTTGGATTACCTAATACATAGAGATGAAATAATTCTATATTCATGGTGGTGGATATATTCTCGAAGATGGCTCATTTCATACCTTGTAAGAAGACATCAGATGCAGTCCATGTAGCCGACCTATTTTTCAAGGAGGTCGTGAGATTGCATGGATTACCTAAGAGCATAGTTTTAGATAGAGATACTAATTTTGTTGGTTATTTTTGGAAAACATTATTGGAGAAGATGAAGACATATTTGAAATTAAGTTCTACTTATCACCCACATATTGGTGGACAAAAAAATGTAGTAAACATGAGCTTGGGAAATTTGTTGAGATGCCTAGTTGGAGAGAAAACTGGAAGTTGGGATTTGATTCTTGCATAAGCAGAGTTTGCTTACAATAATTCAGTAAATAGGAGTACCCGGAGAACACCTTTGGAGATTGTTACTAGATCACATCCTAGAGGTATATCAGAATTGAGAGATATCAGTAATGAAGATAAGAGGAGTGCAGAAGCAGAAGAGTTTGCAGATCACATGGTGGCCTTACATATTCAGGTCAAACAACATTTGGAGGATATGAACAACAAGTATAAGGGGAAAGCAAATGAGATAAGGAGACATAAGGAGTTTGAAGTTGGTGATGAAGTAATGGTATATCTGAGAAAAGAAAAATTTCTAGTTGGAACCTATAACAAGTTGCAGATGAAGAAGTTTGGACCTTGTAAGATCTTGAGGAAGTTCAGTTCTGGAAATGCATATGAAGTGGAGTTTCTTGATAGTTTGAGTATTTCACCTATATTCAACATTGCAGACCTACATCAGTACCATGAATCAAAACTCAACAAAGATAGTATTGCAGAACTAGAGAAACAGTTGCCTCGGAAGAAATCAGAGCAGATTGAAGACATTTTGGATAGTAAGATTGGGTGTAGTACCAAGAGCAGTCAATACAAAGAGTATCTTGTGAAGTGGAAGGACAAACTCGATGAAGATTCATCTTGGATTTCTTAGGCAGAGGTGGACCACCTTGGTTTTCCTCTGACCCCAACAAAGTGAGAGACTCACTTTTTTCAACAACCCCGGATGTCTGATGAGGAGCATCCCCAGTTCTTGGCAATCTTGCATCAACCAAAAATATTTCCTTTCTGTTTGTTTTCTATTTTGCAGTTTCAACATTTATTTCTTCATTTTCTTGCATTGGCTCACTAGATCTTGTAGAGTTGGATTTTGTTTGAGGACACGATCATCTTCTTTGTTCCTTAAACACAAAGCATTTGGATCATTTCCCAACAAGTTATCGATTTCGGATTCCGAGACAGTTTTCTGGCACTAGAACTGCTTGGACCTATTTGTATCAATGAATCTACCAGATCCTTTCCATAGCTTGCGGAGCCCAGTTCGTCGATTCCAATGTTATTTGGCGTGTGGCCGACATTCCCTTTGATCTGCATTTCATCCTTTGGATTTTTCAGAGGGATCTTTTTGGTAGAGGTCGACTTGTTGGTTTTACACGTTTGATCTTGGTCTTCGACATTTGATCCCTCTTGGGCCGATCGGATCACTCTAGACCATATAAATAATTGTAATTGAGTATTAGAAATTAGTTAGATAGAACATAGAAGATGCATCCTTAGATTCAGAGGTTCAGAATTGACCAATTCTGTAATTGAGCATGTATAGTAGGCTAGTGAACCAAATTTTGTAATATGGATGTTACCGATTATCTATAATCAATTTTAATGATCTAGCTCATTTCGTTCTGCATTGCCTCCATCATATCCTCTTGTTTCTGTTGTGTTTACTCTTGTTGCCTGGTCCTGATTGATCTCTTTGAGGTCCCTCCTAACTGGTGACTGCACCACTTTCCCAACCCCCCCTTTGCCAAGATTTGGGTGTTTCTCCCCACTCTTGAGTTGGGGTGGGTTGTTGCAGGTTTGACAGGTGTTTGGTTGTCTGACTTGTTTGTTTGGGGTTTATACCCTGCTTGGTCTGTTTGTCGCCTTTGGGTTGTTTTTAAATTTTATCGCCTTTTGGCTATGTAAAGGGTCAACACTCTAGTTAATGCTTCTTTATTAATCAAAAACATTTATTTGGTTGCTACACAACATAAATCATAAACCACAACAAAAAAAATAATGACATGAATGCAATAAACAAGAAATCCATATCTTTTGACAAACTGCCACACTAAAATAGTCCATATGAGCAAAAGACCTACAAATATGGTCTTTTCCAAGTCAATAGGTGATCAATAATAAAAAGTGCACATTTTCTCACTATTTTGCACTTTGGCAACAAATTCCTTGCTTCATCAATTAAATGTGTGCTTCAATTTGCCTCACATGCCTTCTTACAACACTTTGGTAGCCATATGTATACTTCAGTTGTGTTGTGTGCCTTTTCACAATGTTTTAGTAGCAACTGAAGTGACTTTGGTAGCTTATTTGAATTTCAACAACACATGCCTTTTTACAATACTTTACCAGCATAGTGGAGTAACATATACCATAGTGGACTAACATATACCATAAATTTTAAAACTTTTTAAATGTATGAAAACACATAATAATTTAAAGAGAGCAAACATCAAGATGCAAACACTGAATTTATTGTGGAAAATCCTTTCAGATAGTAAACCACAACATACAACAACTTTTATTAACAAAAAATGGGCACCAACCGGATGAACACCAACCCTTATTACATAAGAGAGCACCAACAACACCAACTCTCCGAGAAACACAAATTGCACTGGTGAAGCACCCACTCCACCAAAAAGAGGCACCTCAAAACTTCTTGTTTTAAATATTTTTCTACATGAAGTTTGTAAGAGTCTCCATTTCACAACACTTCTCTATCACTACACTTCTCTATCACAACATTTCTCTATATCACAACATAACACTGTCACAACCTTTGCATCAATTTTTGAGAACTTTGATCCTCAAAATATATCATTTAAATATGGTTGAGCACACTTAACATAACCATAGCATCCCAATAATCCATTTTGCCTCCATTCAAATCTTATCATCCTTAACAAAAATCTCAACTGTGTCTATGTTCTTTTTAATTTACAGCCAACAACCATAGTATAATTTTTTTTGCGTTGACATATCTTCTTTCAAACTAATCAAAACCTGGGTATACTTAATTTTTGATTGAAGTACAATAGCCACAAAATCCAGCCATCGCACCCCAAAAAATAGTGTGAACTCCTTCAGCTATTACTAACACAACAATATTCTCTTATTCGATTCACCAAAATATCGAGCCCAAAAAAAGGTGGTGTAAGACTGAACAAAGAGGCATTTTTAATAGCATCCACCACAAAGGAATCTGCTAAACATATAACAATGCACTTAGAAACATTTCCTAGTCCAGACGCCAGCACACCAAACCACACAGTCAAAGAACATGGAAAATATGAAGGCAATGGCAAGTGTTGTACAGACCACCATAATTTCAAAATAACATAATTCACAAAATACACATAATTAAGAATATGTCATTGCCACGTGTCTAGATATACAAGGTTAGAGACAAGAAATTACATTTCAAGATATAAAGTCAAATTACATAAGTTGACAAGAAGATAAACATAAGGAAACATATACCTTTACACTAAACCACAAGGTCGGAAACAATAGATTCACAAGGACCAAAACATGATGACTGTCCACATCATGGGCGAGAACACCATCGGAGCGCGTTTCCACCCTACCATGAAGTAGTTACACTTCTATGAAATCTTTCATGACATGAAAGATACCCATCCCAACACGAGAAAGACTAGCAATGTGATATTGGCAAGAGTAATGGAAATTGTGCTACAAAATATATCCACCTTCTAGCACTAATGTAACGCTATCATATACACATGTAAGATGGATATAATACAAATATGAAGATAGAAGCAACAAACGTTTCTTAACTACCCTTTCAAGATATTTAATTCCTTCTTAATCACAATTGTTCCAAGGGGTACACATATGATGTATTTACTTCAATTCTATAAATAAATAAATACAAGATTACAAGCACTCATAGGCAACAAGAGCATCAACAAGCAATATCTTGCCGTGAATATAATTCTTGCATGAAAATCTATTTCAAGCATATGACTAATCACAAGTGTTTATCTAATAGACAGATGCCTAGCATACCTATTTGAAGACAACATATTTCAATATTAGAAACCTTCATGCACCAATACATAATCAGTTAAACATGACTATCAATACATGCATATTAATTTGAAGTAAACTAATGAATTCATCCAATCCCATAGAGACAACTTTATTTAAACACAATCATTATCAACAAAAGGAGAATTTTCGTACTTTTCTCGATTAGGATATATCATAACACATTAGTCATAAAATTCTCAAATCTTCACAATACTAGATAAAGCTCATACTTAACTAATAGGTTGAAAGATCAGGGTACACATAGGCTAGCATCATGGTCAGTGAATAACAAAGATGAAGTCTTACACTAGTCAACTCAATCCTAAAGGTAAGATTGAATAACCTAAAATATTCCAAAAGAGATATCTTTTATATAAAGATTTGATATTCTTCTTAATTCTATGTCTCAGTTATACCAACCCAATGCAATATTCTAACCTCCAATTATGTTGGAATTTCAAAATAAATATAATATATTACCAAATATGAAAATGTAAAAAGAGCCTTACAAAACATAATTATAACTAGCACCTTTAATAAAGGTCAAACTAATTGTAAAATACTTCTAATTTATTTGTTGATTCTACATTGTAAGGTCAATCCTTCTCTCTATAATTTGTTATCATACAACACCTGAAGCAAGTTCAAGAGGGTTGCCATAGAGTTTCACTTTGGTCAATTCTTAATAATAAGCACAATATGGAACCAATAATAATAGGACAACAATGATGTATCAGTCACTACAGTCACAATGATCTAATCAGTTATAACCATTGAGTATGCTCTACTATGAAATAGTGCCAACACTTATAACCTACTTACGATCCATGCTTTGAAACATAATCCAAAACAAACTTACTAATTTTTATGCTTTGTAAGAAGGGTTAAAATCAAAAGAAAGAATCGTTTTATGTTCCATTAGATCTTGTCACACAGAGACACTCATGCATTAATCAACGCATTAGAAATTAAATATAAGAAATTTGGAAAAAAACTCCAAGGTGTTAAGTATCAGATTTTTTTTCAAGAGTGAGGAAAATTGATTCAAGGTAGAATGCTACAAAGAAAGACATGCATGCAAACAAACAAAAAAAAAGCATGAAGAAAACTGATAGATTGTTTTCAAGCAAATACAATTGACAGATGTAAGACCGAATTTCTATCCATCATCCTTCCTATCTATCCCAAATTGGCACCTACGCAAAGGGTACCGAAATGCATCCTATGAAGGAAGAAAAGACTCCAGACATCCATGATAGAAGCTGAACGCGGAAAGAAGAAGGAAGACCCAACACAACTACTACAACCTTTATTTAGGAAAGTAATAATTTTAGCACAAAAAGAAATGCTTATGGTGGAGGACATACCTTATTATCAAATGTTAGCTTTTCCCTTAAAATATTAGATAGCTTTCCTTTATAAAATTTAGCTTTTAATAAGGTAGCTTTTTCTTTTTATTTTATAATATGTGAACTTTACTTAAGTTCACAAATACTTTTCTTAATTTTTTTTAAAAAAATATGAATTAATTTTTATTTTATTTTTAGTTTCTAGTTAATATTTAAATAAAATATTTTATAATAATATTAATAAATATAGTTACTAATATAAATTTTATTAATATTAAAATTTAAAAGAAAAAATAACAAATATTTAATTAAAATATTAATAAAAATATATAATCAATTTTATTATTAAATAATAATTTTAAAATAATAATGGTCGTGACAAGTGTAAACTCTTGACCACATTCAATAATTGGGGAAATAGTAAATTTAGCGACCATATATTATCTCAAAACTTTCGATTCAAAGAAATTGACTCTTTTGAATATTCAAATATGAAATGTTAAAGAAGAGACAAATAGGCAATTAACATAGACAAGCAACCAGCTTAAGCTGACACCCAACCAACTTGGTCACACAGACAAGCTGCTCAACCAGATAGGTAGGTAGCTAAAAGACACAGACAAGCAACTGAAGTAGACACCCAAGTATCTCATCCAAACAACCAAGCAAATCAACGAAGTTGGCAAGTAGCTCAAGCAATTCAAGCACACAACCAAGTAGCTCAACTGAACAATTGATGAAAATCTAACGAATAATCAACAACTTGACAAGAACACATACAACCTTGACCATCAACATTTGACATCAATGACAAAATATCCAACAAGGTATAATAATATTTAGTTATAAAAAAAGTTTTGTAATCATTCACTTTGCATATAAATTATATTTTAAATAAGGATATTATGTTTGCTGGCAATACATGGTATTTTTTGTTTGACTACTGGGCTTTCCATTCCACAAGTTTTGGTTAGATCTTAAAATTTGTTTTTCTCCTTTAATTGAACTTGTTTGTGTGGCAAGTTGTATGACAAATTATATTTCCAAACCATAGTCATAGATAGATAATATGCCATCTCATCCTCCATAAAAGAATGAGGTTTTCCATTATTTGATGTAAGTACCCATGGTTATGAAGTCAATTTGTCCAACTACTAGTTCCTCTACCCTTGCATGATAAGGATACTGACCTTTCTTGAATTTAGAGGCGTAAGGAGTATGTGGTAGGGTTTTTCATCCTTATAGGTAACCCTTATCATTGAAGATGTTGATTCTTTTTTTGTAGGTTCAACCAGAACTACAGTGATATGCAAGATGTGATTAATATGAGTCTATATAGGAAGGAAAAGGACGTCTATGGGACAAACGTTGTTGACTAAGATTAAAGGAACAAGTCTTCAAATTTCTCATAAATTATACAACTACTATTTTTTATATGTGATTAGGAAAAGGTGGACATACTTGTGATTAATACCATACATAACAACACTACTAATTCATATACAAAACATGGGTTGGTTTATGGGAAATCAACTAATTTTTCACTAAATCACAGGTTGGATGTTTCCAAGGCATCCTTATAGATAAAATAAACTTTAAAGAAGTAGAGGAAAGGCCAAAGGGATGAGAAGGTGGTGCACTCTTTGCGCATTTAATATCACCCATCTTATTGTTGGTTTGATGAGGATGCTCTCGTTACATTTGAATGGTATGACAGAATGTGGTAGAGATTTAGAGGAAGACTCGAATGTTAGTGTGATTGGTGTATGATGCCAGTCATCAATACTCTCGGTAGATGATATCTCACTCCTTTAATGGGTGGGGATCTATTGGAGCTTTGTTATGCTAGAGGAACTAATGGAGCAATTTGATGTACATAGATCCACATCATGTTCTTGATAAGGGAGATGATGTTGACCTTGGAGGATATGTACAACATATTGAGATTATCCATATGAGACCATAGCATTATGATTAAGAAGAAGAGATCGCTAATCATTGTATAGGAGGGGCAACAAAATGCTCTCATATGAGTGGTAGCAGGTGGCACTATGGTCATATTTATGTGAGATGACTTGACTAGGGTTAGTTCTCATGCCTTTGGCGAGACACATCATGATTGCGCCAAAATCCATGTGAGTGGAAATGGATGGAAGAGGCACACACCTACATGGGGGGCTCATTCATTCCATCCTAGCTATGGAGGAGAACTAGACATTTTGAGTGGGGATGGGGCATGCTTATCCACTTGCATGTTGATCTCGGGTGTTTCATGCATCATGAAGACCATAGACTAATGACTTGTACACTACTTCAAATGTAGATCTTTGAGCATATTATGTGCACAAGAATTGTTGGTTTCTTGGGCCATATCTCATTGGGTATGCCTCGACCATACACATCCATTATTCTAGATATTGGAGATTCAACTTTTTAATTTTTAGATAAAATTTGTCAGGTTACATAACACGTAAATTATATGGAGGCCTTATATATAGATGTGATCATGGCCAAGAATTTTGAGATAACCTACTAGATTAAGAATAGATCAATTATTTTTTGATAGATATGATTACATTATGATGCCCTTTTACTATGAGCAAGTGATGAGGTAGTTTGTGAAAGTGTAATAGTTTCATATATCTATACCTACCTACATGTGCTCATAACATAGAATAATTAGGGTAGGTAACTCACCTTATCCTATAGTCTCTAAAATCACATTAAGTGAACAAGACAACAAGGGAGATGACACTTTCTCAATTTTGGATGCAAATGATGTAGGGGTAACTCTAGGCTACATCACATGGTGGTATACTATTGGATTGACACCCATTTTTTCATGGATGATCTTAGATGAGATCTTAGTGCATAGGGGTTGAGTGAGGAGTAGAGCATCAACAATAAGGAGAGTCTAGTAGAGGAGAATCCTAGATTATAGCCTAGATTAATAGAATTATCTATATTGGCAAACATGCTAAGATAGATGGAGAGAGGGGAGTTGGCGGTGCAACCATTGTGAGATCCTCTACTCTATCATCTATGAATACCATTGTAGCTCTTTTGAGGCCATCTTCTACTCAAGATCCAAAATCCTAGATCAAGGACCTATGCGATATATCACTTCTGATATTTTTGTTTATATACATGGTATATTTAGAATATAATTTCTTTCATGCATTATGGCCTCAAAAATTATATTTAGATTTTGTAATGAGGACATGAGAGTGAATCAGGTTTATCAATCGAATCATCACCAAGATGGTCTCCATTATCTAGTTGGAGGAAGTAGTGCAACTTGAATATAGATCGCAACAAATTGTTGGTCAACACCTAGAGATTTTTGAGCCCATCACACATATTTGAGTGACATATGAGGAATATATGGTGCAATAGAGTCAAAGGGATATAAAGCTATCTACACTCATTGCTGAAAAAGATCAAAGAGTATCAAATGTTTAGGCAATGACCACATACATATATCATCTCATGGTAAAAGTTATTGCACTCAAGGGAGAGTGAGACTAGGTCATGATGAGAGTAGAGATTCTTGAGATGACACAAGAAACTCTATAGAGCTGGTTTGATTAGATGCGTGGATATTTTTAGAGAGCATAGATTGCTATCCTCACTTACCTTGATCTTCCTAAAGTATAGGAGTTGATAGATCATGTTGCAACTTTGAGAGAGTGGGAGCAAGGACATAAAGAAAATATTAAAGAGTTGAGGGGTGATCTTAGAGGCCCATGAAGTGCATCATAGAGTGCATCTAGGAGATATTGTTGATCTATAGCTTCTATCAAAAAATTCCCACCTCTAGCATATGTGCCAACACTATTGGAGGGGTTAGAAAGCTACACACAATGATGCAAATTTTTGTACATGATATTGTATTTATAGAAACCGAATTTTGATACAATGGTGATGATTTGTATATACGAGACTTTGTTTATATATATGCTATTGATGCATTTGATCTACATGTATTGATGTTTTATGGATTGTTATACAAGTTTTTTTTATAAATGGTGCAAATTTTCAATTAAATTCACTATGATTTAATCAAACAAACTTGGATAATTTTTTTAATTAAATAAAATAATGATCTAATTGACTAATAGATAGAAAATAAATTAATTGTACAAATGGAACTAATTAATTATGACTATGGCAAATGATAACTAAAGAACATGACATAAAACAACTTGAAGACAATGCTAAATTAAATGTGATAAATGAACTAACTTGTATAAAGCTTAGAGATTGATTAAAAAATGAAAAAAATATTTTTATGAATTAAAACTAATCAGCTGTAGCATAAATTATCAAACGATTTAAAAAAAGAAAGAGAGCTACTAATATAATTCAAGACATTAAAATGTGTCGATAATGGAAACAATAAGAATTGAAAGGTTTGCAATTTTTTCATATTTAAACACTATAATGCATTTTGTTCTATAGACATGGGTCTTATATTCCCTCGTAATATAAAATACACATGAAGATATTAATAAAAATAGTTTGTGTTTATGATTATATGATATAATATAAACAATATCAATCCAAAAAGGATTGATCATTATAAAATGCCACATAAAGAAGTTAAGAATGAAAATGATGAAGATGCATGACATTTATAGGTCCTTTAAGAGGCCTAGCATCCATTTTAGAAAGGTCATAAGCTTTAAAACCATGAATTGAGGTGATGATGTAAGGACCCAACTAGTTAGGGTTGAATTTATCTTTAATACCAAGTGCATTTATATTACACTTGCCTTGTAAAGAAAAAAATGTCTATTTAAAAGAGCGAGAAATAACATGATTAGAGTAATGAGAAAGAGATTTTGGATAACTATGAAAGTGTTTGAAATAATTAGGCAACGCTCATCGAGTAGTTCAAGCTCTTGAATATGTTGTTTGTTGCATATATGGATGTCTTTGTTGTCATTGATGTCGAACCTTTGTCAATCCTATATGAACCGACTGTTTGCTAGTGATTCAGATATGTATATGTTCAACTAATGCATGGTGTATTTGGTTATTGGTCCAGATGTCTGTTTCTATGATACTATATTACATAATTGATTATAGATTCACGTTGTGATGATGAAATGATATGAGATGATATGAGGTGATTATTTAATGTGTTTCCGAAAGTCTGGTGCTTCCTACTTGGTCAAGAAGTAATTTTTTTATCTTTTGTGTTTGCTCTAGTGAAACTTATTGTGGTCTAGAATGAGTGTTTGTACTAGATATATCTATGATGATCATGTTGTCTATTGGGATTGCTTTGCTCATCGTGACTATGTTGTAGTTATTTTGGGGTGAACCACTTTGTTTAGGTTCGAGATAAGGCAATATTCTTTTAACAGATCGAGTGTTGTACTAGTTTGTGAGTATTGGTCCGAGCGGTTGTGCGTTAAGGCTCTTGATGTTAGTTGGAAGGTGTGCTGACTTGGTGTGAAGCCTCACACATTTGGTGTGTATAAGTGATGGATGCAAAAGTAGTGTTATGAAGCTAGTGCAAAGATTTAGATATGTACATAGCATATAGATGAGTATACATTGTGAATTGCCATTTGCATTCTAACAAATGCTATTTTTTATACAATTCGATCTACTATTTCTATTGTTTTGTAAGAGTAGTTTTGTATCTTGCCATGAAGAAGTGATCTTTAGTTGAGCAAGTCCTTTTTGTATCTCGCCTGAGGTTGTGTGCCTTAGTCAACAAGTCCGACGCAGTGAGCTTTTTGGCAGGAAGCCTTGTTCATTGTAAAATTATATTATGAGTTTGAATCTCATTGTGGTTATTTCTAGTTTGGGTTTTCCACGTAAAAATCTTGGTGTTCTTATGAGAGTGTTTTGATGATTGAGTTGTTTGCTTTCATGCACATGTATTGGGATAAATGTTTGTTCAAATAACTTAATATGACCAAGTTTTTGTGAATGTTGATCCACCCCCCACTCTATGCTTTTGGTAGTGTTCAACAATTGGTATCAAAGCTTTGGTTCTTGAAGAGTTAGCTTAACCGTTGAGGTAGATCTTGGATTTTAAACACTATGTTTGAAGAAGAATTGAATGACATGCATTTTATGGATTGGAATGGTTGGAACGATGTGGATGGTATTGTGGACATGGAAGGCGAATTGAGATATACTTTGGCAAACTTGGATGACAACAGAGAGAAACATAAAAAGGCAGTTGAGATTGTTTTTGAAGAACCCTGCTTGATAAAGGAAAGAAGGTCATAGATGAATTTGAAACGAAGCTTGATGATAATACCAGAGAATGTGAAAAGATTGAAGAAGTTGTCAAATTCAAGGAGGAACTCAAAGCTGTGAAAGATCAGATTGATAATGGATGAAAACTCAAAGGTGGTAGTGAAGTGCTAGATGTTGTTCTTAATTCTCAACAACATATTAGAGACGAGAGTGGACTTGGCTTTGAAGAAGGCGAAGGTTCAAAAAAGGATAAAAGAAAAGACAAAGTTAAAGATAGCAAAGATTAGAAAAATTGAAGCTTCAGAAACTCAAGAGTTGTTCGGAGAGCTCCTCCTGCTCCTATCAGGTATTCATCTTATAATGGTAACTATTTTTCATGTAATAGTTTTGGACATAAGGCTAGTGAATGCATAAGTCAAATTAGAAATCATTTTACTAGTATAAAATGCTACTCTTGCAATAAGTTTGGGCATAAAGCTACTGAATGTAGAAGTAGGATGATGAGAAATGGATACAAAATTTTGAGTTATACTCGTTCTTTCAATGGAGTGTGATATGCTTGCAATACATATGGACACAAAGATTTTGAATGTAGAACAATAGAAGATTCAGAAACAACAAAATGAGTAGTGAAAAACCTTAGAGAGGTTTGGTATGTCAAAATTGTAACAAGATGGGTCATATTGTGAAACATTGCAGAAGCAAAATTGAAAATCCTAATGGTCTGACAAGGAAGATTGATATCAATAAATAAAAAGAGAAAATAAAGATGAAATGGGTGAAGAAATGCGATGATAAGACTACAAAAAAGATTGAGGTTGGATCTGCACCTTCTATGGGTGTAGACCCTTCTTCTAGTAACTAGCTTAGATAGTTGTTTCTGAGGGGGAGATTTTAAAAGCATATCTTTCATCCCATTTTGTCTTAGTGTTGGTTTGTTCTTAGCATGACAAAAGTATGAAAGTGATATTTGGTGGATTCTAAGCAAGCTTGATGGTTCAAAACTTTTTCGGTGATTTTGTGTATATAATGTATCAGCTTTTTGAGGAAACCCTAGATGATGACTATATACTGCTTGTTCAAAATTCATTTGTGTGAATGTGATCGAAGAATTGTAGACTAAGAAGAGAAGTGAAGAAGAATCAGTCAAAGTTAAATTTTCTTGTTTGGGATATTTTATGACGGTGAGCCCTAATATTATCAGTGGTAACCGTGAGGCAAGACCTAGTTCTGAATATAAACTATTTGTTTCGATGATGTGCGATATGATTGGTGCAACAAGGTGGTATGTAAAGAAGACATTTTTCAGTTATATTCATGTTTCTTTGGAAGAATATGATCACAACTAACTTAATGATTTCAAGAGAATTCAACTAGTAGATGGTGTGCAAAGATTAAGGGCATAATATGCTAGTTTAGGGCATAAGGGTGGATGGTTGGAGTAATTTTCCCATGTTAAATGATGAGGAGATAATTAGGGTATTAAGAAAAATTAATGGAGATTTTTTATGGTTGGATCAACCGTATTAGATTTTGAAAGAGGCCTTAAGAACATGACTGGTTTATACTCGATTGGAACTGTGTCTGCATTGAAGGTTGTGAAGAATGATGAAGTGAACAAATTGACTGGTGTTGTGTCTAATTAGAGAGCCTTACAGACTCATACCATTGTTGACTTGGTAGTCAAATATGCAAAATCTCTCATAAGATAGTTCTCTCTTGATTTATTTCTATAGTTTCATTGATGTCTACCCATTTATGTTTCTATTTTTAAGAATCTAACCCATCTTCGTACACGCGATGGTGCCAATTTTTTACTTATTAGGGTATTTTATCCATTGCATACTATGATAGAAACTAATAGTACATACTAAATAGAGTTACAAAACAAAACATAAGACAAGCTTTATTCAAATAGAGTTTGCTTGCATGTGGGTAGATCAAAGAATATGTCAAGAGTGGACAATTTCGCTATCTAAAATTACTCAATATGAAGGGAGGCAACAATTATCAATTAGAACCAAGCTATTGGGAATTGCTAGAAGGAAACTACGACTGCCTTAATCCTATACAGTGCATAAGGTTATGAGTGGATAGTTTGTGGCTACCTTAAATCTTAATTAAGTTATCTAATCATTATTATATTCTTATTTAGATAATTAAGTTGTCTTAGGTTTTATATTTAGATATCTATGTCGGCTTGTGTGTAGGATATATATAGGAGCTAGTGGTTAGTTTACTATTAGCATATTAAATATTGTATTCTTATTGAAGACAATTGGAGGTAGCCCTCTCAAATTGGTTTAGGAGGTTGCTCCCTCGAAATGAGATAATATTCTCAAGTGATTATAATTTTCCAATTATACTCTTCTATTGTACAAGTTGTTTCATTCGATAAACTATGATGAAACTAAGTAAAAATTAGATAGAGTTGCAAAACAAAATACAATAGAAGTTTTGTTCAAATAGAGTTTGTTTACACGTGGATAGATTAGATAACATGCCAAGTTTAGACATTTCCTTTATCTACAGTTATTTAATATGCAGGGGGGCAACAATTATTAGTTAGACCAAAGCTATTGGAAATTGCTACAATGGAACTACTATGCCCTTAATCCTACAGTGCATGTAGGGCTAAAGTGGTCAGTTTGTGGCCACCTCTAACTCTTAATTAAGTAATTTAAACATTATTGTATCCTTATTCAGATAATTAAGTTGTTCTAGGTTTTGTATTTAGATATCTATGTTGGCTTGTGTGTACGGTATGCATAGGAGCTAGTGGTTAACTTATTATCATCATATTGAATATTGTATTCTTATTGAAGACAATTGGAGGCAGCCCTCTCGAATTGGTTTAAGAGGTTGCCCCCTTAAAGTGATATATTATTATCAAGTATTTGTAGCATCTCTCTTATTATATTCTTCTATTATAAAAGTTTCATTACAGAAACGTGAACAATAGACTAATGCCAACAAGTTAACTAACAAAATAATCAACTTCACAAACTAACAATTTTATTTTATTTTATGCTAATTACATATTCGGCTCCACAGTAAACTAAAAATACTATTTAAATTTAATTATATATATATATGCTTGAGAAGGAAATAGCCAACATTGAAACTATATATAAAATAAACAACATTTACATATAATGAAAGAAATCTTTCTGTATTCCCCAAGTCAGTAAGGCCCAGTTGCCAGTTGCCTGAGCAATCTAGATTTGAAAACATTACAACATTAAATTTTTTGAGTCATAGACATGCAATTCCCTTCAAACTATTCACAGGGTGAAGCATTTTTGGCTGACGATTTCAGCCTTAAATGTTCAATACATAAAGAAAATAAATCTGTACAAAGTTTGACAGACAAATGTTTGTCTATTCATCATTGATTGTCGCTGCAGCAACAGTAGAAACCATGGTGTTGATTCCACAGACATTGGCTCCTCTGCACAATTTGTAGTAACCCTGTTCACCCCAGTCAGGACCCCATGAATTCTTGATGATCCAGTATGGCTTCTCCTTCATTCTACTTGGGGCATAACCTGATACACCATATCCTACGAGCAATACTCCATGATCTAGATTTCTTTTGCTACAAACATATGGGCAGGATACCCCTCCTATATAAGTTTGCATGTAAGCAGCATTGATACCCACTGCATCAACCAAAAGTATTTATCAGCAAAGAGTATAACTTACTCTTTTAGTTATAAAACAAGGAAGTGGGCTTGTTATTTCATGAGAATAGTAGAAAGCTAAGAGACATAAAATCTGATATCATTATTGTTAGTTCTCACCTGCTAATGGACCATTCTTGACCAAATTGGCTGCAATTTGATCTTCATCAATGGAAACAGTACTAAAGTTAGCAACCTTGGCTGCAATTTTGGTGTTGTCAAACTTGCAGGTCCCATCAACTCCAGTGTATGAATAGTCTTCTTCTTTTTGAAGCCCACCAGCTTTGAGGACATATTGATAGGCAGTTGTCATAAGCCCACCATTGCAACCTGAGTCACACTCATCTGGTTCTGCAGCATCACACTGCCAACCCCAAAAGAAAAATCTAAATCAACTACAACAATCTGTTTTAAAAAAAATAGTCTGAAATCATCATGAATCAATCTTTAACCAAGCAAAAATCATTATTCAGAGCCAATATTCATACATTTGAATTCACATCAGAAATCTAATTGAATTAAAGATATTAGATTTCTGGAGTCCATATTGAATTTGAGAGCTTCTGGATTTAACTGTAAGTTCAATATTTCAAATCATACTCTAAGATTCATTACCAGAATTCCAATATGATGAAAAGAAAAAATACTAACAAGACAATCATACTCTATCACCATTTTCTATTTTGATTTATCACCACCATTTTCTATTTTGATGATGAATCATAAAATATTATTAGAAACAATGATAAGAAACTAATTAAATTTAGAAGCTCTCAAATTCAATTTAATTAAATGACAAACTAACTTTATACTTGCACCTTGCATTGCATACCATAGGGCAAGCAAATTTTTTAAAAATATTATAAAAGAAATTATCAACTACTTTACAAGAGAAACAGACCTCATGGTCGCAATCTACAAGCTGTTGCTCACTGAGGCTAACCAGCTTTCCAGTCTTTAAGAAATTGGCTCCTTCCATGGCTCCTGTTGTGCTAAATGTCCAACAAGATCCACAGCTACCCTGAACAAAATTATATCAAGATATTCTCAATAACCTTACATCACAGATATGCATGAACAAGGGAGACAAAGGAATCTTCCTCTGGTTAATATATTTTGATACAAATTCAGTGGAAAGGTTAGGCAACATTGACTGGAGAGCAATCTAATTCAGATACAGGGTAAAATCAATGCATCATCAAAAGACTCTATTCAGCAGATGACCAAACATGGACGATTGATAATCCCTTACCCTGCATTTTCATTGCTAAACCTATTATGGTGAAAAAAATAGAGGGCAAAAGTTTATTTGAGAAAATACTTGATTTTTGACAGGAGTAACAGCTCCATGCTCTCTCCAATCAAAGTCCTCAGGCAAATCATCAGTGGGCAGCACAGGGGCAGGGGAGTTAATGGAGAGGGGTCCCCTGAGACCCAGATAATGGTGACGAAATTCCTCCTCTGTCAAATCGGAAAACTTAGTGATACCATGAACAGCCAAACGATCTAAATTCTGGTGGTGCATAGCCTTTCTTAGATTGATCTTGAATATGGAGAAGCGGTGAGCATGCTCTTCCTCCCCTGAATATTTCTTATTGAACTTTTTAATAAAATGGGCGAAATGGGTCTCTGCAGTGAACAACCCTTTTGCAAACTCATGGTCTGTTACCTCGCGAATTGGGTTTTCTTCCACAAGTACGCCATTGATATCAGAAGCCTGCACAGCTTCTCCTAGACTAGCAGAAACTAAAATGGCTAAGGAAAGGATAAACAATGGCATCTTCATTTTCACTGTACTGAATTCTCTCTCAAGGAAGCAATAGAATGGTATATATATATTAGGGCGAGATGAGGGAACTCGAGAATGTTGGATGGAGAATGGCAGTTATGACTTGTCGGTTTTGACCTTTGGAAAAGTAGGCGTGCCTTACTGGCTAAGAAAGGAATAGCTTTAAATAATCAATTATAAAGATGTTACATTGTGATCACGATTGAGCGCTTTTTCAGGGCAGTCGTTCAACAATTATTTGAAGAATAAATAAATTTAATATTAAATAAAAGAGTCCATGCCAAATTTGTGTCTTTTATTCAAAGAGACGTATCTTGTTAAAACATTACTACCTACACCAAGACAAATGAAGTTCAATTTTTAGCAAGTTTTTTCCTTTTAGTTTTAAGTTTTTTATATAAATTTATACTCTTTAGTTAAGCTAATAGGTGACTACAACATATTATATGGACGTCTTTTACATAAAATTTTCAAAATACGGATATTCTAGTTATTTGAGATTAAATTTTTCAAAATATAGGTATTCTAGTTATCTGGTATAGAGTATGAGTGTTAGATTACAACTTGTGTTACTGAGAGTGAAGAATTGAAGGGTATCCATTTCCCCAAAGTTGTCTTGGACATGATTGATCATGGCCTCATCTCTTATATTGGGCCCTTGCACTCAACAAGACTTATCTTTGGTGAAGTCATTCAAAACCATTCAACATTACTACAAGATCAAGGACCCATTAACATGTGGGTGGGTCATGGAGGGGGTTGTCTTTTTTAGTACTTGACAAAGTCCAGTTTATCAGTTGTTTTGCATGTGATTATTAGTACTTGATGTAGGCAATACTATTGCATTCACTGAAGTCTAACTAATTATTATTTTTGGTTTAGATATTTATATTTTTAATTTTAAGATATTGTAAAAATTATTTATCTAGATTGGTTAAAATATATTGTTTTATAGGAGCACATTTTTAGGAATGATAGATTTTTTAGTTTTTTTGGGGGATTTTTTTGTATTATAAAGAAAAATTAAATAGTTTTTTCACTTTTTATTCTTTATAATATTGTTTCGAAATAGATATATCAATTGTCATAATTCATTTTGATCTCAAAATATAGATAATAAAATCAATTGTAGGGATTTGATTCAGTTTAAATTAAATTAAATGAAAAATTAAATATAAATATTTCTATAAAACTAGCATACCTATATTTTAAAAAATCTAAGTAAGATATACCGAGAGAGATCAAATTATGAAAATATTTAATATTCATACATAATAATATATATTTTTAAATAATAATAACGATTTTATTAGTAGTGAGTTTGAAGTGAAATGGTTGAATTGATGATTTAGAGTATTTGAAAGAAATTGTAGAATGTAATGCACAACATAGATGAACAAAATCAATATATCAATGGTTGTACATTTTGATAATTATAGTAATATATACTTTTTTTTTTTGTTTTAAAGCAATTATGACTTTAAGAATTTGGAGCATGCATTGATAAAGTATAAGGTGTTATAGAGAAAACTAATATTATACTTGTTATGTGTATGTATTAAACAATTTAGACATTACAAAAAACATAAGATTTTCAAACAAAATTTGAATTATGTATTAATAAATAGATACATAAAACTATAAATAGTATTCAATTGCATTTTGTTTGGATAATTATGAATAAATAGAATTTTTTTTTGAATGATTTCGATCAAATTATTCGTCATGTTGTGGAAGGTCAATTGGGAAAAAATTGGTCTATTTTTTGGATAAATTTTTGTAGTGCATGAGGTCAATTTGTGGCCATAATGTTGTTTGTGCAACAAAGGACTTAATTGAGAGGTGATAGCTTAAAATCAATCGTGCATCCACTTACAAGGATTCAATCATAACTCAATTGAAACCTTTGAATTGAGAAGATAATCAAGTTTTATTAGCAACAAGCTCATGATGTGTTTGCAATAGGGTGAGCATGATAGAGAGGTTGAGATAGGGCTAGAAAGAGGGATATATAGAGGGGTAAGAGTGAGAGAGAGTGTTGCGAAAATGGTGTCTTAACCTTACATTTACATGAGGTTACTATTTAGAGTAAGTTTTCATTTGAGCACGAGATGATGCGAAATTCTCCCCAAAGCTTCAGATTTGCCAGATAAGCATGCCAACAAATTTTTGAACACTCGATTCACAAGTTATGGCCTTCAAAAGTTTGGACTCCTGAAATAGGAAATATAAAATGCATTAGACACATAAATGAGCTGTAAAAGGAACACGTGTTGATGTGTGTTTTGACATGTCATAGGGCATCTAGATTGGAGATAAGGTTGACTCTACTTTATTGGGTGGTTTTAGCCCATAGTTTTATAATACCGTTTGATGGTTTCTTGTATTTTATCTCCTATATATTAGGTGCGTGAGATAGACATTGTGTGTAAGAGTCTTATGGCTATTGCGTTACCTCTAAATCTTTTATTAATGGTACTCCTATGAAGAGATTGCTCTGCAAGTACATTGTAATTTGTTATTTATTGTTGAATAATATATTGAGTTGCTTTTGGAGTGTGGGGTTTTCCTCTCGAAAATGTTTTCCCCACGCAAATCACTATGTTGTGGTATGCATGTTGTTATTATGTCTATTTTTGTTAAGTTTTTGTAACTGTTGTAAAGATCTATAAATTTTTTTCATTACCCTCCTCTCAAGGTTAGTGTAGGAAGTTGTTCTGCTACTTAACTTCCTTACAAGTGGTATTAGAGCCTGATCACCTTTGGTTTCAGTTGTGGGTTGTTGGATTTTTTTTAACTAATCTAGGTTTGAGTGGGAGGTTATGCAGAAAATATTTTTTGATCTTGTTGCAAGAATTTTCAAATGGCAAGTTCGTTAGGGAGAATAGAGGTGGAGAAATTTAATGGAAGTAATTTTGAGATGTGGAAGCTGAAGATGGATGATCTTCTTATAGATCAAGATCTGTGGGATGCTATTGATGCAAATGTCTCAAGACCCTGAGATCCCACTACAACTGTTCAATATGATGTTATGGACCGTAGAGCCAAGGGTCTAATAAGGCCGTGCTTGGAAGACTTTGTTCTAATCAATGTCCATGAAGAGAACTTTGCAAAGAAGTTATGGACTAAGCTTGGTGAGATGTATCAAGCCAAATCTTTACTAAATCAGATTTTATTGAGGAAGAAATTGTATTCCTTGAGAAAGGAAGAGGGTGGATGAGTTGCAGACCACCTGGAAGCATTTAATATGTTGGTGGCTCAATTGGTATTTATTAGTGTTAAGATGGATGAAGAGGAGAAATGTCAGATCTTGCTTTGTTCTTTGCTTGATTCGTGGGATTCTCTTGCTAGGGCTATTGGTAGTACTTCTATTATTTTGAAGTCTGAAGATGTTGTGGGTGCCCTATTTGGTGGGGAGATGTGGAGGAAGGTATCCATTAGTTCAAAGGAAGCCCTAACTGTTCATGGAAGACCTAAGGAATAAGGCAAGAAGAATGAGAAGAGCAACAAGTCCAAATCCAAAGGGAGATCAAAATCTCTTGGAAATTCTAAAGTCATTTGCTAGATTGCGACAAATGAAGTTACATCCGTAAGGACTGCGGTAAATCAGGTTACATTTGATTTTTGGGATTCCCAAAATCTTACTATGGGTTTGGATGAAGTCGCAAATTTTGACTCAAAGTTTTTTTTTATTTTTTTGGTTGATGGCGATTTTGGACCATAGGTTTTGACACAACATTTTAAATTTCTAACACAAAGAAATACACAACACCTTTCTTCAAGGTCATATTAGTTTTACTTGCTTTGTTGAAATGCTTGAAGGAGGGACATCATACTTAACTTCTTAACATCTTTGTGCTTTGTATATTCTAATTGACCTTGTAATCTATCAAGTTCTTTTCTCAACAATATGTATTAGTTATAAAATTGATTGAACGTAAATTTATAAGATCTCAAACATTAAAATATTAATTCTACATCATCTACTATACTTAATAAAATTGTAGAGATGATATGCCATTGCCTATGTTACCCCAAGTTTCCGAGACGAGGGATGGGCGACGGGGAAACGGATTTTTCAAGACTGATTTTTTTTCCCAAAGTAGGGGACGATAGTGAGGACAACTATATAAAAAATAAGGAAAATTTAAAATATATAGGGAGATTTAAATATTTGTATGAAAACATGGATAAAGCATACTTATATACATTATAAAACCTTAACATATAATGTTTGTGTTTTAAATAATTTAAATTGAGAGTTTGCATGAGAGTGGAAGTCAAATAAATAATCAAAATTCAATCATTAATTTTATGGGATAGTCAAAATATAGGTTTCCGAGACGTCCCTATTTTCAGGATGGGTCAAATTATGCGAGAAACGTGTCCCTGAGTAACACTGGCCATCACTGTATGATGTGAACATCATACATGATTTTAGATCAAAATCAAACAATTTGACACATCTTATAACATCAATTACACGTTATTTCTCCACCACAATTTATAGCAATTACTTTTACTTGCCAATAAAGACCAAGTTCATAACAAAAGAAAACTGAATGACCTTGCAGTTTTTTGAATTAATAATAGACTACCAAAAGGAGTCTGAGAGAACAACCAATACAACATAGAAGGAAGAGTACCCTACAAATTAAAATTGCTATCACAGTACAAGAAACCATTACAAAAATTATGAAAGATGCTTCAACAGACATAAGCAAAGCATAGAATGAAAGATCATACAACCAAGGCACACTAAAAAAATAAGCATAGAATCATAGAGGAACCTTCCATATATCATTGTACCCCTGTCAAATGTCACTGCTACATAACACTCTACCCTGTCAAAGATTCATGGAGAATAGTACTGGTTCCAGAGCAGAGAAAACTGCTAAAACTCACTGTATCTCCTGTAGAAAGATGCCAAGGAATCTGAAACAACCATCATAAAACTGTTCCCTGTAGAAAGAAACAAGCATAGTCCGAATCTGAAGCAGTTTGCATAATATACTGCTGCACCTTGTAGAAAGATGTCAAGGACTCATGCACAAATCAGACGTGGAATCATGTAGACAGATCTTTCAATGTGGGCATTGCATTTTGATTGAAGTGGATGTGTTTTATATGGTGGATTCAAATTACAAGATTCAGTGATCAATTTAGACAATGGGAATTATATTTTATATGCATTGACAAGGTAAAGCTAAACAAATGGTTTGCACCATTGTATAAGGGTATTTCTTTCGTACATGAATTGGAATAAGTTTGCACCATTGTCTAAGATGTCAAGGACTCATGTGGAAAGATCTGAGACTGTAAAGTCTGCAAGAACAACCTCTAACACCGTAATTTTTGCAAAAAATGCCTCTATCACTGTAGTCTAACGTGGAGATGTTCTACTACTATAGTTTTCAATTGTATGAGATTTGATATTTATAAAGAACTTCTATAGTCTAGGAATTCCGACAACATGTTGGAATTGCTTTATTTCAATTTTTTGTATAAGAGAATTCATCAAATATGATAGCATTATGTAACTCTATTGAAATTACTCTACCACTTTGATATTAATCATTATGTGTATTTAATTCATTTATTCTATAATAAATAGTTGATAATCAATTGAACAATAAACAACAATTATACTACAGTTCTCATCATAATAATATCAAAATATGTATAACTAATCAATTATGAAGAAACATCTCATCAATTTACATCCAAAATAAAATTAGAAATGATCTCAAAATAAATATATCAAAATCTGCATAACTAATCAATTATGAAGAAACATCTCATCAATTTACATCCAAAATAAAATTAGAAATGATCTCAAAATAAATATCAATTGCATATATCAACATGATAATCAAATTGATTTGGACAGTGGAAAATATCTATCTTTGACCTCCTAGCTGAGTTACTGGGTTTGCTAGTTTTGGTCCACATACCTGAACCAAATTCGCCTTAGTATGTACCTAGGCATTTGGGTTTGCATATGAATCTAGGTACGAACCCAGGTATATCCAAAGGCATTGAGCACCAAAACATAACAAACACAGACATTTTTGACCCTTTTTTTTGCATCCAAAAAATTAAAATGTCCCTAAAAGCACCCCTTCTATCATTGGGTTTTCCTCACACATTGATCACATACTATTAAATGTATCTAGTTTTATAATTTTATATATTTACTTAAATTGCTGCATGTGTGCGTGTGTGTGTGCACATGTGTGCATATGCATATATATATGGACGAACCCAATCCACGAATCCAAAGGGCAATTTTTTTTTTATCCGAACCCACAAATCAAGTTTGCATACTCGAACCAGAACTGGTAACTTAGCCTCCTAGAAATAAAAAGTTAAAAAGAATAGTATAGTAAACTCCCAAAATTAATATCACCTTCAAATATCAACATGCTAATCAAATTGAATTGGATAGTAGAGAATTTGGACCTTTGGCCTCATAGAAATACTAGGAACTTTATGATTGTACCTATATTTTTTTAACAAATTCAACCTCTAAAAATTTCTGCACAACATATCCATACCCAAACTATATTTATGGTGAAATTTTTACATTTTAGGATCGAACCATGCCTTGTTAGCTCTTTCTTATAAGACAAGAATGTCTAATTCTTGAATATAAATCAACAAGAGATGCTATGCATCATGTTCCTCTAATAGTGTTAGGATATGCATTTAGAATTATAATTATATGAGAATAGTAGCTTTATGTTGCATTACCAAATTATAGGTTTTCACTTTATACTAAATATTCAAAAAATTGCATAAAAAATAAACTAAATTCTCACTTTAAACTAAATATTCAAAGATTTGCATAAAAAACAAACTAAATTCTCACTTTAAACTAAATATTCAAATATATTCTAACACTCAATATTTGAAGGATAAACTTAATTTAAAAAAATAAAAAATGATATAAAGCTCAACCTACTTAAATTAAAATACTAAAAATAAAACTAAACTATATTAAAAAAAATATACGCTAAAATTTTAGCTCTTACATTAAAAAGTTACAAATAAACCAAACTTAAGAAGATAAGAATTAAAAAAAAAACTTATTAAAAATGCAAATAATGTAAATAGCGAATTCTTAATTCTTTTAGAATTTAAAATTTATTAAAACTAGCAATCGCATCTTGGTGTGCAATGGGTACGTCAAAGAGGTGTGGAATGTTAAGTAGGAAATTTTTTGGTCTACTTTTTGCATACATTTGTGTTGTACATGAGGTCAATAGGAGAGATATATAAGGGTAGAGAGATGGACAAATAATGAGATAGAGATGGAAGGAGAGATTGAAGAATAAATTTGAGGAGATATAGATAGAGAGGGAAAGAGATACAAATATAGAGGTCTAGGAAGACAGAGGGAGGGAGGGAGAGAGATAGATGGATGGATAGAGAGAGGGAGACATTTCTAGATATAGAGGGGGAGAGAGGGATGTGGAGGTTGAAATGAAGATAGAGAAAAATAGGAAGAGGAAGACAAATGGATAAAGAGATAGAGAGAGGGAGATAGAGATATTGATGCAACCATAATCGGTGAAACCCTCAAAAGAGAGCTGGCCGACTTATGCAACAAGAGTAACACAACGAAAGCAACCAAAAAACATAGCAAGATTACATAAACAAATCATATTATTACCTTATAATTTTTAGCAACCATCTGGTTATCATTATATAATCATCAAAGAACATCCAGTAGTTAACTGGTTACATGCAAGCTTCAAGCCAGATACAATCCAACTGGGACTCTAAGAATCAACCAGATCACTAAATGCGAATCTCAATCCTTATTCTCAATTCTACTTCCTCTGCTCCCACAAATGATTACATAATATTATATATATACCCACCAAAACATATCCGGATCAACCTCATAAGATTACATTTACCAATTCAGGAAAATGAAACGTGTAACTAGGTCGACCTTAAGAATTAAAGAAATCCTTCCGGAAAATAAAAACCAAGAGGTGCAGTTTAGCAGGAAGTTCGGCCAAATGCCAAAGAACATCGAACAAGGTACCAAATAGGTCCACATGCCAAGAATCAGTAAGGGGATAGGGGGTCCCCCTGGCAAAGACCCCTAGAAGCACCAAACAACTCAATATGATCTCCATTGATTAGCATAGAGAAAGAGGTAGACATAACACAACTTATAACCCATTGGATCCATTCGTCAGCAAAGCCAAAAGCCTTGAGGATCTTCTGGAGAAAGGACCAACGAACTCTATCATAAGCCTTAGCCATATCTAGCTTAATAAATATATCTTTTTCCTTGGAAGTTGCCATAGAATGAATGGTCTCCGTAGCAATGACCACCCCATCCAAGATTTGGCGCCCTTCCACAAACCCGCTCTGCTCCTCAGAGATAACATCCCCCAGACACTTCTTCAGCCTATCCACTATCAGCTTAGAGATGATCTTATAAATCATATTGCAGAGAGAGATAGGGTGGAACTGGCCTAATCGGTCAACCTCATCACACTTGGGGATAAGTGCAATGAAAGTCACATTCAAAGCCCGAAGCATCTGCTTATTCCTTTGGGACTCTTGAACTACTTCCCATAAGTCCAGTTTGATAATATCCCATAAATATTGAAAGAATTCAACCAGGAACCCATCCGGTCCAGGAGCCTTTCCCTTTCTCATGTGAAAAACTATCCTCTCTAGTTCTTCCAGCAAAATGGGACCCATAAGCTGCTCATTCATCTCCCTAGTAACTAGAGAAGGAATGCAATCGAGAACTTGATTCTCCTCCACCGATTCCCCCTAAGAATCCTCATTGAAGAGGGACCAGAAATAATGTAAAGATTCCCTAGAGATCTCCTGCAAGGATAAAAGCTGCTCACCTCTATCATTGACCAGAACATGAATGAAATTTCCATGTCTTCTTGCTTTCACTGAGTTGAAAAAGAAAGCAGTGTTCTTATCCCCCTCTTGAAGCCAATCAATACGAGCTCTCTGTTTCCAGTATATTTCTTCCCTAAGCTCCCATTCCTCTAAAGCCTTGACAACCTTGTCTTCCTCCCTAAGTAAGGCTTCAGACAAACCATGCTCTCTGATTTCACTGGTGATGCCATTCAACACTATTTGAACAACTTTCTTAGCATGAAAAATGTTCCCAAATCCCTGACGGTTCCACTGTTTAAGCTGAAACTTAACAAATTGCAGCTGCTTGGCAAAAGTGTACATAGCAGTGCCAAAGGCAGGCCTCCCTTTCCTCCACCACTCGGCTACAAGAGTCTGCAAAGGAGTATCTCCAAGCCACATAAGTTGGAATTTAAATGAAAGAGAGCAAGTGACCCGAGCAGAAGAAGAAACCATCTTGATGGGCCAGTGGTCTGACCCTCTCCAATCAAGAATCTCAGAGCTTGTGGACCACCCCCCACCAACCCAAAAACTAGAAACTAGAAATCGATCCAACCTTTCCGCAATCCAATACTCACCCACCCTCCTATTGTTCCAGGTGAACAAACCATTACCGGGCTTAATGTCAACAAGATGCAACGATGCTATACTATCTCGAAAAAGGAAAGAAGAAGGTTCCAATCGCATAACACCCCCCTTCTTCTCACTTAACTCAAGGATGGCATTGAAATTGCTCGCCATAATCCAAGGACGAAAAGGGACCAACCTTCGTATACAAGAAATATGAGACCATAAGTTTTGCTTACCCTGAAGATTAGTGGGGGCATAGATGTTAGTAAACAAGATATATTCCCTAGTCTCAAGACTAGAGGCAACCTCAGATAACGAAGATTTGGAGGCCACCCACTAGACAGGGTGAATCCTTAAAGGGTTCCAAAGACAGGCCACCTCTCCTGAGGAGCCCATGACCCCAATACACTAACACTGGCTTCTCCCCCATAGCTTTGGCACCAAATCCATCATACTTTCCATAGAAAGTTTTGTCTCCTGCAAAAAAAAGATATCAGGAGAATGACTCCTTATCAACTCCCGAACAACTTTTTGTCTAGGGTCACTGTTCATGCCCCTCACATTCCATGATAAAATAATCATTTCGGGGGATTGGAAAAATGAGAATCCAGAGTCTTTACTAACCCCGACTCAACCAAATTCTCCCCCATCAATTTGATCTTCTCCAAATCCTTCTTTCTGCCAACCTTTGAAATCTTCTCTGTTGATCCTTTCTTAATGTCCTTCTGATGGAGACCCAAATGTAAGACCATCTTGTTACTTTTGGCCCCAACAGATAAATTGAGCTATAGGAGAAACATCCCCCCCAGCCAACTCTACTACAACACTAGACATGGTCCCCAACTGAGCCACTACTAGCAGATCCATCTCCATTTGTTGACTCCCAGCAATTTGTAGAGCTTGGGTCGAGTCCCAATTCACACTATCATTGACCAACCCTGATGCACCCTGATCCAAAGGAGTCAGCCTAGGGTTCACCTCCTGCTGGGTAAGGTCGTCCAGGGCTTCAAATCTGTTAAAGGTATCCTCCTCCTGTCTCTCCTGTAGGGGCCTCTTTTGTCCCCAATTCCTGTTCTTTGTCTTAACTAGGACAAAACCATCAGTACCCACAACTTCCCCAATTATGGCGGTTTTTCCTTTGTCAGCCCCATCTGTGTTACGGGTCGACTATTGAGGTTGGTGCACCATCGGTTTATACCTAGGACAATTGCGTTGCAAATGACCACACTCATGACATAGACGACACCGAAATGGTAAAGTCTCATAAACCAGCTGCTGAACCCAAGAATAAGAACCCACACACATATCTATAACATCTGGCTGGGGCTTAATAAGATCAATTTCAACACAGATACAGGTGAAGGTCATTACCTTTCTCCCCAAGGTCTGCGTTGAGACTCCAACTGGCCTCCCAAGCACTGAAATGAGCATCCGTAGCACATCCTCTCGACAACATTCCACTGGAAAATGCAGTAAAGGAACCCACACTGGGACCCTATTTAGAAGCTTCTTCGAAGGTTTGAACCTTGCATGCCAAGGTTTGATGAACAACCCCACCTGGTTGTAAAAATACAGCCCTCCTTCAAAAACCCTACTCCGATCCTCCATGCAGTTGAAAGTAACCATGAAGTAGTTGTTTGCCAATAACATAATCTCCATTTCCCCTTTCAGTGCCCAAGTTCTCTGAGCCCAGTTTTCCAAAAACTGAAGAGAAACCTTCATCTCCAAAAACTTCCAGTATAACGAATGTTTAGAAAAGTAATCAACATCTTCTGCTATCATCTCCAGACAAATAATCAACCTTGGTCTCTCACTGCACCTCTCTAGGTAGCCATTAATCTTCGAGATCCGAGAGCCACCAGCACTGCTAGCCCAGACTCTGAGGCAAAAAGGTTATTATCAAAATCCATATCGAGAGACCAAAAAAATAGGAAAAATTTAAAATATATAGGAAATTTTAAATATTTGTATGAAAACATGGATAAAGCATGCTTATATACATTATAAAACCTTAACATATAACGTTTGTGTTAAATAATTTAAATTGAGAGTTTGCATGAGAGTGGAAGTCAAATAAATAATCAAAATTCAATCATTAATTTTATGGGACATTTAGAATATGGGTTTCCGAAAGTTTCCAAGAAGTCCCTGTTTTCGGGACAGGTCAAATTATGTCAGAAACACATTCCTGGGTGACACTGGCCATCACTATATGATGTGAACATCATACAGGATTTTAGATCAAAATCAAACAATTTACATATCAATTACACGTTATTTCTCCACCACAATTTATAACAATCACTTTTACTTGCCAGATAAAGCCCAAATTCATAACAAAAGAAAACTGAATGACCTTGCAATTTTTTGAATTAATAATAGATTACCAAAATGAGTTTGAGAGAACAACCAATACAACATAGAAGGAAGAGTACCCTGCAAATTAAAGTTTCTATCACAGTACAAGAAACCATTGTAGAAATCATGAAAGATGCTTCAACAGACATAAGCGAAGCATAGAAAGAAAGATCATACAACCAGGGCACACTCAAAAAATGAGCATAAAATCATAGAGGAACCTTCCATATATCACTGTAACCCTGTCAAATGTCACTGCTACATAACACTTTACCCTATCAAAGATTCATGTAGAATAGTACTGGTTCTAGAGCAGAGAAAACTTCTAAAAATCACTGTATCTCATGTAGAAAGATGCCAAGGAATCTGAAACAACCATCATAAAACTGTTCCCTGTAGAAAGCAACAAGCATAGTCCGAATTTGAAGCAGTTTGCATAATATACTGCTGCATCCTGTAGAAAGATGTCAAGGACTCATGCACAAATCAGACGTGGAATCATGTAGAAAGATCTTTCAATGTGGGCATTGCATTTTGATTGAAGTGGATGTGTTTTATATGATGGATTCAAATTACAAGATTCAGTGATCAATTTAGACAATGGGAATTATATTTTGTATGCATTGACAAGGTAAAGATAAACAAATGGTTTGCACCATTGTATAAGGGTATTTCTTCCGTACATGAATTGGAATAAGTTTGCACCATTGTCTAAGATGTCAAGGACTCATGTAGAAAGATCTGAGACTGTAAAGTCTGCAAGAACAACCTCTAACACCGAAATCTCTGCAAAAACTGCCTCTATCACTGTAGTCTAATATGGAGATGTTCTACTACTATAGTTTTCAATTGTATGAGATTGATAATTATAAAGAACTTCTATAGTCTAGGAAAGGACAACATGTTGGAATTGCTTTATTTTAATTTTTGTATAAGAGCATCATCAAATATGATAGCATTATGTAACTCTATTGAAATTACTCTACCACTTTGATATTAATCATTATGTGTGTTTAATTCATTTATTCTATAATAAATAGTTGATAATCAATTGAGCAATAAACAACAGTTATATTAGAGTTCTCATCATAATAATATCAAAATATGTATAACTAATCAATTATGAAGAAACATCTTATTAGTTTACATCCAAAATAAAATTTGAAATGATCTCAAAATAAAAATCAGCTGCATATGTGAACATGATAATAAAATTGAATTGGATAGTGGAAAATCTCTATCTTTGACCTCCTAGTTGAGTTACCAGGTTTGTCAGTTTTGGTCCACATATCTTAACCAAGTTCGCCTCAGTATGTACCCAAGAATTTGTGTTTTCATATGAATCCAAGTACGAACCTAGGCATACCCAAAGGCATTGAGCACCAAAACATAACAAACACGGACATTTTTGACCTTTCTTTCTGCATCCAAAAAATTTAAAATGTCCGTAAAAGCACCCCTTCTATCATTGGGTTTTCCTCACACATTGATCACATACTATTAAATGTTTCTAGTTTTATACTTTTATATATTTACTTAAATTTTTGCATGTGTGTGTGTGCGAGTGTACGCATATGCATATATATACGAACGAACCCAATCCACGAATCCAAAGGGCAAATTTTTTTTTATCCAAACCCACAAATCAAGTTTGCATACTCGAACCAGAACTGGTAACTTAGCCTCCTAGAAATAAAAAGTTAAAAAGAATAGTATAGTAAACTCCCAAAATTAATATCACTTTCAAATATCAACATGCTAATCAAATTGAATTGGATAGTAGAGAATTTGGACCTTTGGCCTGATAGAAATACTAGGAACTTTATGATTGTACCTATATTTCTTTAACAAATTTCAACCTCTAAAAATTTCTGCACAACATATCCATACCCAAACTATATTTAGGGTGAAATTTTTACATTTTAGGATCGAACCATGCCTTGTTAGCTCTTTCTTATAAGACAAGAATGTCTAATTCTTGAATATAAATCAACAAGAGATGCCATGCATCATGTTCTTGCTAATAGTGTTAGGATATGCATTTAGAATTATAATTATATGATAATAGTAGCTTGATGTTGCATTACCAAATTATAGATTTTCACTTTAAACTAAATATTCAAAAAAATGCATAAAACTTCGGGGATCTAACACTCAACAATTGCAGGATAAACTAATTTTAAAAAAATAAAAAATAATATAAAGCTCAACCTACTTAAAATAAAATACTAAAAATAAAACTAAACTATATTAAAAAAAATTACGCTAAAATTTTAGCTCTTACATTAAAAAGTTACAAATAAACCAAACTTAAAAAGTTAAAAATTAAAAAAAAAAACTTATTAAAAATGTAAATAGTGAATTCTTAATTCTTTTAGACTTTAAAATTTATCAAAACTAGCAATCGCACTTTGGTGTGCAATGGGTACGCCGAAGAGGTGTGGAATGTCAAGTAGGGAATTTTTTGGTCTTTTTTTGCATACATTTGTGTTGTATATGAGGTCAATTGGAGAGATATATAAGGGTAGAGGGATGGACAAATAATGAGATAGAGATGGAAGGAGAGATTGAAGAATAAATTTGAGGAGATATAGATAGAGAGGGAAAGAGATACAAATATAGAGGTCTTGGAAGACAGAGGGAGGGAGGGAGGGAGATGGATGGATGGATAGAGAGAGGGAGACATTTCTAGAGATAGAGGGGGAGAGAGGGATGTGGAGGTTGAAATGAAGATAGAGAAAAATAGGAAGAGGGAGACAAATGGATAAAGAGATAGAGATATTGATGTGCAACCATAACTGGTGAAACCCTCAAAAGAGAGCTGACCGACTTATGCAACAAGAGTAACACAATGGAAGCAATCAAAAAACATAGCAAGATTACATAAACAGATCATATTATTGCCTTCTAATTTCCGGCAACCATCCGTTTATCATCATATAATCATTAAAGAACATCTCGTAGTTAACCAGTTACATGCAGGCTTCAAGCCAGATACAATCCAATTGGGACTCTAAGAATCAACCCAATCACTAAATGCGAATCTCAATCCTTATTCTCAATTCTACTTCCTCTCCTTCCACAAATGATTACATAATATCATATATATACCCACTGAAACATATCTGGGTCGGCCTCATAAGATTACATTTACCAATGCAGGAAAATGAAACGTGTAACTAGGTTGACCCTAAGAATTAAAGAAATCCTTCTGAAAAATAACAACCAAGAGGCGTGTCTCAACAAGAAGGTCGACCAAATGCCAAACAACATCAAACAAGATCCCAAATAGGTCCACACGCCAATAATCGCTCTGGTAATGAAGAAAAACCAACTGGTAAGCATAAGAACTGTCCCGGAACCCAAAAAACAGTCAACCCGAAGCGATAACTGATCGGAAAAGAACCGAAATGGACTGAAAATATGGAATCAAGCACACAAACCAGCTTGGAAATCGAAAATAAGATTTGCAATGAAAAGGAAGCAACTACTAGTAAGAACAAAAAAAACTGCACAATGAACTAAACAAGAACAAAATTGAAAGGAAATATTTTTGGTTGATGCAAGATTGCTCATCGACTGGGGATGCTACTGCATCAGACACCCTAGGTAGAAAGAAGATGCTCCATGAGAGGCAACTCATGAACATCTAAAAGGATTCAGGATAAAGACCCCATGCTCATTTTTTATCCAAACATCTTCCTTATCTACCAACCTCTTTTTTAGCTCCTCCAGAATCTCAACCAACTTCTCTAACCCCTGACTCTCTTTTCTTATCTTCCTTTGCTTCAGATCTATACATTGTCTCTGTTTATTGCCTTCTTTCTTCTACAACTCTGATTTGCTTCAGCCACAAGACTTCATCTCGTTTGTCCCCACAATCTTTCTGTCATCTGGTTCCATCTGTCCATCAGGTTTATCTGTCAGGTCCTTCTGCAAAATCATGTCACCCTCCAGTATAACCTTTGCAGCTAGTTCTATCAGATCTTTCTGCAAACTCAAGTCACCTTTTGGTATAACCTCTGCAACCAGCTTTATCATATCTTTTTGCAAACCTTCCGGTATAACCTCTGCAACCGGTTTCTTAGTACTACAACTTTTCCCAAGGTTCAGATTCTTCACCTCCTTCTCTTTCTCCTTCAAAGAGGTAAATGTGAACTTTTACCCATCTTTCTCAATAGTGATTAGGTTTCTTCTACAGTCATAAATAGCTCCTCTCTAAAATTGCCAAGATCTTCCCAACAAGACATGACAAACACTCATAGATACAACATCACACAAAACCTCATCCCTGAAAGACCCAATATTAAAATTCACCAAACACTGCTCCTTTACTTCTATGTTTTGATCATCTTGTAACCAACTTACCTCATAAGGAAAAAAATGCTCAAGCCTCTTCAATCCAAGCTTCACAACCATATCCTCAGATACCAAACTATCAGTACTCCCAATATCCATAATAACCTTGCAACACTTACCACCTGATTTACACATAGTTCGGAAAAGACTTCCTCTGAGTAGATCCGATATCCTTTCTTTTGAACATAAGGGATTCTCCTTGCTCCGGTGCACAGTCAGATCTGGTACCTTCACCTTCTGGTTCCTCATTTGCCACACAACTTCTTGCTATTCCCTACTTACATTCATAAAATCTATGTCCGGTTTCTCCACACTTGAAATATTTGTCGGGGAATTCTCTACCGGTACTGCTACTGCCTTTCTTCTGTGTTTTCTGCTTTGGTTCTTTACTCCACTTAGGTTTTGATTCTTCCTCAATATTCTACTTCTTTGTACTCATCCGCCCCTTGGATTTCTCCTTCCCTCCAAGGTTATTTGGTTGTCTTCTTCTCACCTTCTCCTTCGCCTTCAAAGCATACTGGTAAGCTTCTTCAACTGTGGAAACCCTCAACATACTCATCTCATCCTGAATGTTAAATGCAAGTCCATTTATGTACCTCGCCACCTTTTCTCTGTCAATCTCTCTATATCCAGATCTAATCATCACCTTGTAGAATTTCTCAGTATATTCTTTCATAGTCATGTTTCTCTGTTTCAGGTTCTGCAACTTCTTAAACAATTCCAACTCGTAGTCTCCCAGTAGGCCTTCATTTCACCATTCTCCAATCTATCTTTGTGCAATTCTTTCCACCATAAGGCATCATGCTCTTTCAACTTAGTTTGTGCCAACTGGACTCTTTGCAGGTCCTTGACATCCTCAAACTCAAAGTAGTCCTCCAACTCTCCGATCCAATCAATCAGATCCTCCGAGTTCAGTGTTTCAGAAAAGTTGGAAACTTCAACTTTATGAACTTTACTTGCTTGCACCATTGCTCTTAGGAATCTTTAATCTCTTTCATCTTTCGATCCTTCAGCCTCTTCAATTTCTTCACCGACTTCTTCATACTCATCCTCAGATTTAGGGTTCCCTCGCAAACCAGTCAGAGTGTTCCAGATTTTGTTTTCTCACTTCATTCTTGAAGTCCTCCATCATCTTCTCTACCCTTCGAGGGTTTGTCCTTCTAGGCGACATCTCCTCTTCCACTCCAGTGAACTACCTCAACTCGATGTTCTAACTACCAGTTTCCATTGCCTCTCCTCAACGATCTATTGAACACATGCGCAACCTGCCTCCAATCGGTGATCTGTCCATCCAAAGGAATGCCTCAGGGTTCACAAACAACTCTTCTACCAGCCAGTTCATAACCAACTCTGATACCATTTGATGCAGTCATAACCAGTGAAACCCTTAAAAGAGAGTTGACCGACTTATGCAACAAGAGTAACACAACGAAAGCAACCAAAAAACATAGCAAGATTATATAAATAAATCATATTATTGCCTTAGAATTTCCGGCAACCATCCGGTTATCATCATATAATCATCAAAGAACATTTGGTAGTTAACCGGTTACATGCAGGCTTCAAGCCAGATACAATCCAACCGGGACTCCAAGAATCAACCGGATCACTAAATGGAAATCCCAATCCTTATTCTCAATTCTACTTCCTTTTCTCCCACAAATGATTACATAATATCATATATATACCCATCAGAACATATCCGGGTTAGCCTCATAAGATTACATTTAAAAATGTAGGAAAATGAAACTTGTAACTAGGTCAACCCTAAGAATTAAAGAAATCCTTCCGGAAAATAGCAACCAAGAGGTGTGGTTCAGCAGAAAGGTCGACCAAATGCCAAAGAACATCGGACAAGATCCCAAATAGGTCCATACACCAAGAATCGCTCTAGTAATGAAGGAAAACCAATCGGTAAGCACAAGAACTGTTCCAGAACCCAAAAACAGTCAACTAGAAGTGATAACTGACCGGAAAAGAACCCAAATGGACTGAAAATCTGGAATTAAGCACACGAACCAGTTTGAAAACCAAAAATAAGATTTGCAATGAAAAGCAAGCAACTACTGGTACCAACCGGTAAGAACACATAAAACTGCACAATGAACTAAACAAGAACAAAACTGAAAGGAAATATTTTTGGTTGATGCAAGTTTTCTCATTGACCGGGGATGCTCCTGCATCAGATATATTGAAATAGAGAGGGAGGGGTAGAGGTGGGGAGGAAGTGATAAAGATATATAGAGTAATATGGTGGGGAGAGCTAGAGATAAATATAAATGTTGAGATAGAGTGATAGAGAGATAGGTATATAAGGAGATATATAGACTCTAGAGGAGAGAGACAATGAGATAGAGATATAGAGGCATGATAGATAAAGGGAGAGAGAAAGAGATATATGAAAAGAGAAAGGGAGAGAGTGCTAGAGATAGACAAATAGATAAGGGGATAGGGATGGAGGGAGGGAGAAGGAGATATAAAGAGAGGAAAGGATAGAAAGGGAGAGAGGTAGGTAGGGGAGAGATGGAGAGGGAGAGATATAGAGAGTGAGAGGAAGATAGATAGATGGAGAAATAGAGATGTGGATATAGAGTAGGAGAGATGGAAGGAAAGGGAGACAAAGACGGAGAAATGGATTGATATAGATAAAAGGGAGATATAGAGAGATGGAGAGGAATAGGGAGAGAGATAGGAAGATAGAGGTAGAGAGATATCAATACAAAGAGATAGAGAAAGAAGGAGCAAGAGGGAGATAGAGAGAAAAATAGAGAGAGATATATTAAGAAAGAGAAATAGAGTGAATTAGACTATTGTAATTCTAATATCCCATCTTAATGATCAATATGCTTGATAATGAGCCTCAAGTACTTTTGTCTTGTAACATCTGTTATATCTAGTCAACGTTCAACCATTTGCACTTTTAAGGGATCACAAATTTGGGTAGAAGTAGGAGAAAATAAAGACACAATTTTATAAAAGAGTCACTTGTGCATTGAGTTTAATACTTTTGTATCAAGGATCAATGATTTTGTAATCCTAACATGCTTACGGAGTGAAATGGTGCTTAAATAAGGTGCAAGCTTACTTGAACTTGGGTTGTGGAATCTGACCTTATGACTGTCAATTGCATTTGGTTGGAAGTTTCTAAAGCCTTTTGAACAAATTCATTTTATTAATATCCTTTGATGAAGAGAACGATGCTTTTTGGCCTATACATTGTTTTCAACCGGTATTTGTGTTGCCTATTTCGATGGCGCTTTCATACTAGGATGATGAGGAAGAAGATGAATACATAAATGCAATGGGAAATGAGTTTGATGAAGACATGGATGCCCTTAAGCGTGCATGCCAATTAACTAGCGAAGATCATAGGGTTGTCAAGAATGCTTCAGAAGTAGAGATTAATGGTGAGAACGAGGATGAGAGAAATGTCCAAATCGTATTCTAAAGCTTCGATTTTGGCACAAGTTGGAAGACGCTGGAAAATATTCCATATTTTTGCACTACACCCGCCAATCGTATTTTGCTAAAAGTTACTAAATCCTTTTCAAAAAACGTATTTGTGTATATCCTATGATGGTGCATCCATGAGATCACATTTCTTTGACATATCTAGTGAAGCAATTCACATGCCTTCTCTATGCTTTTGCATTTTGCATGTGTCTACCAAAGCATTTGTAACCGAAATGTTTGATCATATACCCCCTTCTAGTATGCTTCGATGGATGTCCATATCTTGTTTCAAAGCTACCAATTAAGTACAAGCCCCAACTATGTTGGTGGATAGAAACTGATTGGTCAAAGCAAGAAGAATTTGAAACTACAACGTTAACGACGTATTGTTTACGACACCACTGTTTGGACGGGAACGACAAATATCTCCGGACTAAAACCCCTGACAAAAATGAATGACAAAGGTTATTTAGATCGTCTTGCACATTTCTGCAGAACTCCTCACCGTTGATCTTTCAAGCTACTCAAATACTTCAAATAAGGCACGCCTTCAGCGTAAAAATAAATAAATATTTATATTTGTCAATTTTTTGCTATTTGTTTTTATGATAATTGTAAAATATGACCCAATTATTAATATTAAAAATTATTATACAATTAAATTTAAAATTAGTTTTATATTCATCAATCTTTTAATTATGATTATCTTGTATGCATAAATGAAATATAGCTATTAAAAATATCTATATTTTATCTTTTACATTACATTGTATATATAAATTAAAAAATATTAGAAATTGAACTCTACTTCTTAAAAATAAAAAATAAACTATATGAAAAATTTCAAAGTTTATATTTTAATTTTTACATTAAAAATTACAAGTAAAATCAAATTGTAGAAGTAAAAAATAAAATATAATAAATCAATTAATATTTTTTTTAAATTTATGATTAAAAAAATAAAAAATAAAAATTTAATTTTAATAAAATTACAAAATATGATTAAGTTATTAATATAAAATATTATTACATATTTAAACTTCAAAGTAATATTTTTGTTTTCCTAAAATATGATCCAATTATTAATTTGACAAAATAATAAATAAATAATAACAACACATATTAAATATAAATATTCCCTTTACTATTATACATCCATCTATTAAAGAAAAAATAAAACCCTAAAATAATTAGACTTTAAAAAACAATTAATACTGAAACAAAGCACAAAATCGAAGAGGACAATATTTTACTCCCTCCATACGGTTTTTTTTGCCACGTGGCTCTAAGAAATCAATGTACCTAGTTACGGCGAGGTATGCTTGTTTCACATTAAATTCGTAATTAAAAAAGAAAATTATATTATTTATTACTTATCATGAGCAATAAAATCACAGGAAAATGATAATAAAAATTAAAGATAAACTATAAAATATTTGATCTAAATTTTTTAATTCTGTGAAATAATTGGTTAAACTAGAATTGAATGATTGTAATAGTATCTTATCCTGTCTTGGGATGAACTAATAAAAGATACATTCCTTCCATGCCATAATAATATGTCTTAAAACATCCTAGGAACATAAGAGAAATGAGCTTTTACAACTTTATAAGCATCATCTACATCTTTCTCAAAGACAACTACTGAAGCCTAAATGGGAGTGCACTACTTCTCTTCTAGCGTTAATTGAAGAAAGAAATCCTCGACAATAATGAACAAAGATAACATTAACTAAAAGAAAACTCATAATTGTGGTATCCATATGATTCAATCCATTCAAGAATAAAAAGAAAATGAACTATACATAAAATTTTCTACTCTTATTTTCATTCAATAATCTATCACATATATTTAAAGAATTCTCATATTGTTATGAAGGTTAAATTGTTTTAACAACTTAATACAAACATTCATTCATACCACTATCATATTAACCTATTTAACAAATTATAACAAACCTACAATACAATATTCTTAAAACATTTCATATCAAAATAAATTAATTCATCCCTAAATCTTTTCCATGTGACCTTCATTCTGATCAAACCAACCTATGAAATCGACTTTTTTAGATTTTTCCAATCTCTTTTAAAAAAAAAAACCGCCCCAACAAACCAAAAAAACTCTATTTCTCATACCTACAAAATCATATGCCTCATAGATTTTGAAAGTAGACCTGGTAGATTACAATGCTTGGGATAATGAATATGCAAACCACATAATGTACAAGGCGTAAATCAAAGCAATTATTGGAAAGATGACCTTGACATTCACAATGGGAACAAATTTGGACATTATTAGACTTAGTACACGTCTTTGATTGCTTAGATGTTTCAATTTCGCAAGAATTACCAATAGATTCTGTCTCAACATGACATTCAGAATCCCCCTAATACAAATTTTATGGGTTTGGAATATTCTGGGATATAAGAACCAACCAAACCTTGATAACCAACCACATTTGCCCCTATTTGATTTTGGGATTCCCAAACTCTTACAATGGGTTTGTATGAAGTAGCAAATTTTGACTCAATAGAGGGCAGAGTACCCTGCAAATTAAAGCTGATATCACAGTACAAGAAACCATTACCGAAATCATGAAAGATGTTTCAACAGACATAAGCGAAGCATAGAAAGAATGAACATACAGCCAGGGTAAACTCGGAAAATGAGCATAGAATCATAGAGAAACCTGCCATATATCACTGTACCCCTGTCAAAGGTTCATGGAGAACAATACTGATTCCAGAGCAGATAAAACTGCTAAAAATCACTGTATCTCCTTTGGAATGATGTCAAGGAATCTGCAACAACTATCATAAAACTGTGCCCTGTAGAACGCAGCAAGCACAGTCCAAATCTGAAGCAGCTTGCATAATGTATTACGGCACTCCGTAGAAAGATCTTTCAATGTGGGTCCTGCATTTTGATAGAAGTGAATATGTTTTATATGTTGGATTCAATTTGTAAGATTCAGTGATCAGTTTAGACAATTGGAATTATATTTTCCATGCATTGACAAGGTAAAGCTAACAAATGATTTGCACCATTGTATAAGAGTATTTCTTCTTTACATGAATTGGAATAAGTTTGCACCATTGTCTAAGATGCCAAGGACTCGTGTAAACAACAACAATATTACACTTTTCATTACAATAATATCAAAATCTTTATAAAGTATAGTAAACCAGAATCAATAATTATATTTTTTGTGGTATTTTATCAGAAAGAAATGTGGAACAATTTCCAAACAAGTAATCAATTGTGAAGAAACATCTCACCAATTTACATCCAAAATAAAATTAGAAATGATCTCAAAATAAATCAGCTACATATATCAACATGATAATCAAATTGAATTGGATAGTAAAAAATCTCTATCTTTAAAAAATATTAGTAAATCCCCAAAACTAATATCACCTTCAAGTATGAACATAATAATGAAATTGAATTGGATAGTAGAAAATCGGGACCTTTGGCCTCATAAGAATACTATGAATTTTATGATTGTACTTATATTTCTTTAACATATTTCAAGCTCTAAAAATTTCTACACAGCATATCCATACTCAAACTACATTTATGGTGAAAATTTTACATTTTAGAATCGAACCATGTCTTGTTAGCTCTTTCTTATAAAACAAGAATGTCTAATTCTTATTATTTGCATGCCATAATAAAATGTGTCTTAAAACACCCTAAGAACATAACAGAAATGAACTTTTCCAACTTTATATTAATCTATTACAAACTATCATATTAACCTATGTAATAAACTATAACAAACCTAGAATGTAATATTCCTAACCCATTTCATATCAAAATGAATTAACTCATCTCTAAATCAATCATATCATCTGACCCTCTATTCTAATCAAACCATCTCCCCCTTGTCCTCCATGTGAACCCACCCAATTCCAATGTATTCTCATTCAAATCCTCAAGCATCTTATCCATCTGACCCTCCATTCTAATCAAACTATCCTTCCACTTGTCCCTCCCCATCATGAACCCCTCCAATTCCAAAGTATTCTTATCCAAATCCTCAAGCATCTTATCCATCTCATCACTCACTGTGACTAATGTACCCTGCAAGACCATCAACGCCTCCTTCCTCTTTTCACTCAACATCTTGAGTTCCTTCTCCATCTTGACATACTTGTTCTTCCATCACTTCCTGTTTTCCCTCAATATCCTGAGCTCTTCATCCTTCCTCTCTTCCCTCAAAATCCTGAGTTCCTTATCCTTCCTCTTTTTCCTCAACATCCTGAGTTCCTTATCCATCTTGACATACTTGTTCTCCCACCATTGCGACTCATCCCTCTCAATCTCCATTTCCTTCCGTCGTTTCCCATGTTTAATGTTGGCCGACTACAATTGCTCACACATAAATGGGTTATTTGACATTGTCCCAACAACGTCAAATTTTAATTTGCTTCAAGAAACAGAACTAAAATCTACCATCTTTGTTTTGCCAAAAACATGTAAAAATATATAGATACTGTTGCTTTTCTCAGCCCTCAGAAACGCATATCAACTTCCTACATTCAGCTGTCAGAAAAGCTCATTAACTGCTAAATTTGAGAGGTTCTTGGACAGACACTGGCATTCAAATTCAGAAATGTACAACCCAATTAGAATTTTTACTTTTATAAAATTCTTGATAAAAATTCTTCAGATGGTTGATGTTAGAATGATTATATGTGTTAGGGCAGAAATGTAAATGAAATGACAAAAATAAAATGAAACTATTTTCAATTAGTATTCAAGAAGTACTTGCTGCATAATAAAGGCAGCGAACAGTTTGCACAGTTACACAAAAACTGTCGGATGAAACAAATAAGTTATAACTGTACAAAAACTAATAAAATCAAACAAAACTAAAATTAACCTAAAATAACCCTAAATATTAATCATACCTTAGTAACTAATATTAACCTAAAATTACTAAGTTTTAACCTAAAGATTAATACATTAACATCTCCCCCTTAATCTGAAGGAGTTAAACCAATCATTGCACGAAATTTTTCGAAATTTTTCAAACTTAACACGACCCAATGCTTTGGTAAGTATATCTGCAGGTTGGTCTGTAGTAGCACAATATTGAGGGGAGATACTGCCATCTTTCACATAGTGCCGAATAAAATGAAACTTGGTGTTGATATGTTTGGTACGATCATGAAACACTGGGTTCTTAGCCATTTTTATAGTAGATTGATTGTCAATAAAGAGTGGTGTGGAAGAAGCTTGTGGTGCCTGCAAATCTGCAAGAATTCTTCGAAGCCATAAGATTTCTCTAGTTGCCTCAGATGCTGCTATATATTCTGCTTCTGCAGAAGAGAGAGTTGGGACTGGTTGCTTTTTAGATTTCCAAGAGATTACAGCAGAACCAAGAGACATTAAGTAACCAGATGTAGATTTTCCATCATCCATATCACCTGCATAATCTGAATCTGAATAACTAAGCAAAGAAAATTTTGATATCTTGGAGTATTTAAGCCCATAGTTTTGAGTGCCCTGTAGATATCAAAGAACCTGTTTGGCTGCTAACCAATGAGTTTCTCTAGGTTGTTGCATAAATCGTGACAAAACTCCAACAGAAAAAGAAATATCAGGCCGAGTAGTTGTAGCATAAATCAAACTGCCAACTAGTTGCCTATAAGAAGTTGCATCAACCAAATCAGAGGAATCATTAGATGAAAGTTTGAGATTTTGCTCCATAGGAGTGCTGAGAGGCTTGCAATCAGCCATACCAAACTTTTTGAGAAGATCACCAATATATTTTTGTTGACTGATGAAGATAGATTGGGGGTTTTGAATCACCTCAATTCCCAAATAGTAATGAAGATGACCCAAATCAGTCATATCAAAACCTTGCTGCAATCCTTCTTTTACATTTTGAATATTAACCTCACTAGTTCCAGTGATAAATAAATCATCCACATAAACAATAAGATAGACAATAGTACCATCAATCTGTTTAACAAAAAGAGTTGCATCATCATAGTTATAAGTGCATTTTTTTAGGCTATTCTGAAACTTCAAAAGCCTATAGATTATATGATGAAATTCATAAAAGGTTTTTTATTGCTCGTGATGTTGTATTTTGTGAATCTTTCAAAAGTGATACACATATTGAAAATGAGTTAAAACAGCTTGATAAATTTGCCACATCTTCTCCTTGGATAGAAAATTCTTGTGAGATTTTACACTCTGGAGGAATGAATACATGTGTAGAACCTGTATCTCAAGCTACCTCAACTCATGATGCTCCACCTCTTCATGTACCAAAAGAAGCCCCTTCTCATAGTGATGTTCTCACTAATGATGAGCCTGACTCATTACCTCCCAATGAAGATTCTAATCCACAAATAGAAACATCTATTGTCCCACAAAAATCCTCTCATAGGTGGACCAAACAAGTTCAACAAACTTTGAAAGATTTGCGACCTGATGAAATAGGTAAAATAGGTACAAGAAGTTCTTATAAAGCAAGGCTACAAGCTCAATCTAATATTTCAGATAACCTTGAGTCTATTGATGAGCTCAATCTCACAATTGACTCAACACCAAATTCCTATAAAGAAGCTCATCATATTTCATTTTGGAGGCAAGCTATGCAACATGAGTATAATGCATTTTTGAATAATGGCACATGGGAGTTGGTTGATCCTCCTCTTTGTTGTAAACCTATCAGTTGCAAGTGGATTTTTAGAAATAAATATAAAGCTGATGGTTCACTTGATAAACACAAAGCATGCCTTGTTGCCAAAGGTTATGCTCAAAAAGAGGGCATAGACTATGATGAAACATTTGCCCCTACAGCATAGCAAATAGAACCTACAACATAGCAAGTTATATTCCTTTTCTCTTTAGGAATCAAAGCATAGCAAATAGAACCAAAAATTCGAAGGTGTCGAATAGTTGGAGGATAACCAAACCAAACCTCATATGGAGTTGTTTGGTGAAGAGCAGATGATGGAGATCTATTGCGAAGATAGACTGCTGTTCTTGCTGCTTCAGCCCAAAAATATAACTTGATGCCTTTGAAATATAACATTGCTCGAACCATGTTCATGATAGTTCTATTCATTCTTTCAACAACACCATTTTGTTGAGGAGTGCCTGGAATAGTGAGATGATGCTGAATACCATTTTGACAAAGATAATCCTCAAAAATTAGAGAAGTAAATTCTCCACCATTATCTGTTCGAAGAGTACCAATTTGAGATTGAGCCTGATTTTCAATCATAACACGAAATCTTTTAAAAGTGTCAAAAGCCTCTGATTTTTGCTGCAAAAAATAAATCCAAGTCATGCGACTATAATCATCAATAAACAACATAAAGTACTTAGATCCTCCAATAGAAGTTACTGGTAAAGGCCCACACAAATCTGAATGAATGAGTTGCAATTTTCTATGTGCTCTCCAGGTGGAATGAGGAAAAGAATTTTTATGTTGTTTGGCAAGAATACATGCTTCACATTTTTCAATTGATTTAGAAAAAAATGGCAAACCATCATCACCATTCTTTTGCATGGTATGAATGCTATCATAACTAATATGCCCCAATCTTGCATGCCATAAAAGGCTTGGTGATAGACTCTCTTCTTCAGTAAGATATGCAAAATTTTTAGAAGTAGAAGCACCATTTAATTTTAATAATCTTCCATCTTCACACCCAGTGAAAACAATTTGATTGTTAGATGTTTTTCTTACAACAACTTGCCCATCTTTTAAGAAAATAGAATAGCCTTTTTGTCGAATCAATACTAATGATAGCAAATTACGTTGTAATTCTGGAATAAATAATACATCATGAAGCACAAGGTCTTGAAGATTAGGCAACTTAAATCGAATAGTTCCTTTTCCAAGAGGTTTCAGACTAGATTTATCTGCTAAATAAATTGGACCATAGGCACCTTCATGAAATTCTTCAAAACAATCATGCCGAAATGTCATATGTTGTGTGGCTCCAGTATCTAAGATCCAAGAATCATACCATGAGGAATTAGATGTAAAATCTGAAACAGAAAGCACATATTGATCACTATCACTGTCACAAGCAAATTGGGCTGCTCCTGAATTTTTATCCTCGGAAATTTTATCATCACTGTGCATTTTTATTTTATCTTTCTGTTTAAATGAATTTTCTCTAAAACTTTCTATCTTGTCCCATGAGAGCTTACATTCATGTGCTTCATGACTACCTTTTCTACCACATCTTTTACAATATAAATACTGCCTATCATTTTGATTATCATGTTGCCTCCATTGACCTCTAGCTTTTCCTTTATCATTATAACTATACTTTGAAGAGATTTTATTGATAGATTTTTCTTTTGGATGAGCAAAACAAACAGTTTCAGTAGTATTATCTATTTTCCTTCCAAAAGCTTTTTCACGTTCTGCTAACTTTTCAACCAATTTATCAAATGAAATGGTTTTCAATTGATTACTTGCTTGAAGAGACTCTAGATAAGTGGAAAGTGTTGGAAGAAGTGCCTTGATGAAAGCAGTGAGATAGATATCAACTTTTCCACCCGCAGCATCAACATCATGTTTTATAGCTCTGATTTCAGAAGCCAAACTCATAACATCACCATTTTTCAATTCAAGAGTAAACAATTTTAATTGTAACTGAATAAACTCTAATTCTGAATGAGAATCAAATAAATCTTTTAATTTGTGAAGGGCTTCCCATGCAAATGTGCATCCTTGTATATGTCGATACACATCTCCATTAACAGAAGCTCTTATCAAAGCCAAAGCTTTGGAATTTTTATATTGCCAAATTTCTTTTTCTTTAGCCTCAATTGGTGTTGTAGGTTGGGTATTTCCATCACAAATTTTAGACCATAAATCATTAAAAATGAGAGTGTTTTCAATTTTTCTATGCCATTCCATCCAATTATCTTTTCTTGTTAAAGTTTCTCCAATCAATGAAACAATAGACTGCATTCTGAATTTAAAATAAATAAACACAATTTGCAAGGCCTGCAACTTTAAAATAACTTCTCAATCCTTTAAAAATAGAGAATAAATAAATTGATATCACCTGAATCAATTTATTGTTTCTGTAGAATTCTCTGCTCTTATTTCTCCGCTCTGATACCACTGTTAGGGCAGAAATGTAAATGAAATGACAAAAATAAAATGAAACTATTTTCAATTAGTATTCAAGAAGTACTTGCTGCATAATAAAGGCAGCGAACAGTTTGCACAGTTACACAAAAACTGTCGGATGGAACAAATAAGTTATAACTGTACAAAAACTAATAAAATCAAACAAAACTAAAATTAACCTAAAATAACTCTAAATATTAATCATACCTTAGTAACTAATATTAACCTAAAATTACTAAGTTTTAACCTAAAGATTAATACATTAACATTTATGCAGGACACTTTTATGCCAAACAAGGGGGACTCTGACAAAGGTTGCCTTTAGCAGCAAACTTAATAAAAATTCCAGCAGATATCTTGAAAATTCCTCCTCTGTATTTATATTTATATTTTTATTTGTAAAGGTTGTTGTGGGTCATTTTTATCATCATACTTCATGAAACAAGGTGTCACAATTTTTTTTTCAAACAGATAAGCTAAAGTTTATTAAATGGTAAAAGAATGTGTAATTTTAGTTTATTAAGATCTTTTTATTTAATGTTATGTTTTATAATCATTAATACGCTTCTTACAGATGATTAGATAATTTTCATAAGATAAAATATGATTCTCAACATATCATATATCTATGTATATATGCATATCATCTGTAACAACAGTGGAAAATGTGGTATTGACTAGTGACATATTATCCTTATGTTGTTCTTTGTCCTTTTATTGTATAGGATATGCTTGTTTAGTAGTAAATGTATAAGAATGCGCTCCTAGAAAAGCCAAAAGATATATTCAAGGAAAATATGAGAGGATTCACATGTCTCTACCGTATAGTTAAATATCATCATATTATATAAAGAAATCTATAGGATACACATTGGAAAGGCAACTAGAATATGTAGAAGACAGCGAATCATTATGAAACAATGAGTCATCAAATTTAACTTATCATTAATATACTATGACCCACAAGATAGGATGGATAAACTAGCAACCTCATGTGAACATGAAAAAGATGGAATGTATCATGTTAACATCTATCATCAATTGCAATGTTGAAGGGTTTCCTTCTTTTTCCCTTTTCCTGTTTGGAAGATTGCTCTAGGATCCTGCTCGATGGCCCTTGGTTTGTAGGCATGAATGGCCTTTGTCTTCAAAATTGGTCTCCCAATTTCAACCCATTGAAAGATTCTTTTAAGTTTCCTATCTAGGTTCGTTTGTCAAGACTGCCATTGGAGTTTTGGAATGAAAATATATTTATGATTATTGCCAATTCTTTTGGGCGATATTATGCTAATGATAAGACTACCAAATTCATGAAGTGTTTGTTATTTGCTAGATTTAGCATGTTTGTTGAGAAAAACCAAGTGCTTCCTACTCAGATTACCTTATCCTCTAAGTTTAGTGATTAGGTTACCCAAATTGAGTATGAAGACTCTTTAGTTATTTGTCACTCTTGTGGTAAAGTGGGTCATGCCTCCACTACTTGCTTGAAAAATAAGGAACACTTTGTTTGAAGAAGGATCAAAAGCTTTCTTCTAAGGAGGAGTCATTTCCATCTTTTCAGAAATTTCAAAAGAAGACATTAAAGGGAAATCCCCTATAGATTGTTAGATGATGTATATAGCTTCGAGATTGGTGGAAGGATCTACCAATGATTTTATGACTCCTTGTCTCAAGAAATTAAGATTTAGGGAGAAGGATCCTAGTTTTGTGATAAAGTAAAAATCCTTATAACAATTATTTATAAATCCATGTTCAAACATCTATAAAAAGAGAGAAGCATTTTGGATTTGATGTTAAAGAAGGTTTAAGTAATTAGGGAGAATTCCTTTTCAACTTCCTTTTCAACTAAGAAGATGAGAAATGACTTCTCTTTTTAAAAGTTTTGTGTGATCTTTTTATTGGAAAAGCTTCTAAGATATTCATATAAGGTTTTAAAATTTTGAATAATATATTATCTGATTTATACAACCAAACAAAACAAATATTATAAGTGATTAATTAAAAAAAAACACTAAGAACAAATAGGTGTATAATTTTTTTACCCCAATATATGTTAGAATCTATAGATTTGGTCTTTTCCAAAACATGTTCAACTTTGCATTGAATCACAAAATAATGAAACTAATTAAATATATTGGCTTTGGTGATCTTATTATAAAGGAGAAAAAGTAATTGTCATCACCTTGAATTCTAGTAGAATTGTCAGAGGTAGCTCACCTGAATGACCCCCAAATTCTTTCAATTATAAGGAGTTGCTTTCCTTGCAACTCATCACATTCCTAAAATAATAAGTAGTAGTTATATCAATTTACTAATATATTTGCTTAAGATTTTAGGTTGGTTTGTTTGTAGTCACATATGGTAGAAGAATAGCTACTAGGAGTCATTAAATTAATGTCAAATATTTTGGATCTTTCATCAACTATGTAGAGTAGAAGCTATTGTTTAAGAATATGATATTATTTATTGTTTTATTTGTTAATTAATTAAAATATTTAATCTTAATCAAACAACTAATGAATTATATCCAAAGTGTCTATCAGATATGGATGAGTTTAAAATCAACATTGCCTACTCAAATTCTTTAGCCTCTTATAACTATCTTTGACCTCCCTAATTCTTTTCCTTTTCCAATAACACCTCAAATAAGGAATTTTATGATCCTTGATGTGGTTTGAGTGATTAGTTATATGTGTAAAAAAGTGACAATCGCTTGTCATTGCCACATTGCAGGCCACTTCAATGTTCTTTAATTCTTGTTAAAATTATCTAATATTAGTTTATTACTTCAAGAATTTCTAAATAGCTCTTATTGTACAGTACATTGCTTTTCCTTTTCACAAGAAATAATAGAAAATGTCTCATTTCTTATCCTACCAAGACTAACAAAAAATACACAAAATATCCTTAGACATTAGCAATTATAATAAAAATAGACTTTTTTGACACACAATTAATAGGATTAGAAGTGGGAATGAGGGTTTCAAATCCTTCAAGGGTAGGAATACCTTCAAAGGTGGAGAAAATAATGATGAATGAAATGATGACGAAAATGATGGTTGGGTTGGCAATGGGGACATGAAGGGGGATGAAATACTATTGCATTTACTACTTGAGGCCCAATTGAAATATCGATCCCTTGTAGTTGTAAGGTATGACTCAGAGGTGAACTTCAACATGGCTTTGAATGGTCATCATGTTTTGCACTTATATATGGGTTTTCTTTCTCTATTAATTGCCCTTGTAAATATTCTAATCAATTATTCTTTTAGGGACATATTTTTTGAATAAGGTAATGTGTTAAATATGGAAAAATCCCTAATAGGGTTGTGTTTGTGATATTCTAGCCTAATGTTATGGTTGTGTGGATTTCTATTAGGTGTCTACCTATGATTGGGAACCACCCATGATCAAGCAAACCACATGTCTATGAGATGGTATCACTTTATGTGGCACTTTGGTGGGACAAAAAAACCTCAACCTTGATACCAATGAGCACCATTCACAAATAGTAGGGTTTTTGCATAGTGTTTATGTAGCTTGATATCAAATCCAATGTCTCAAAGTCGAGCCTTTTTAAGCATGGTGGGATATGATATACCAACCTAAATGTTGTAGTAGTGCAAATTCCCCTTGGCCATTTACCTAGGGCTAGGACCACATCAAAGATTTATTTAGTCATCTCCTCGTTGTGGTCTTAGGTCCTTGGCTAGTTTTGGATGCATTTCTTAGGTAGTGACATTAGGGAACCCTTGGAGGTGACTTGAGTTAACTTGAATGGAGTTCGTGAGTTTAGACTTCACATGTGCATTGTGGGTTAGCTAACAACTGATCTCATCTTGAGGTTTGAGCATTATACTTGTATATGTTATGCATGGTGACACTTTATTACTTTAAAAAAACAAAACAATTCATGCATTCCTTGTCTTTTATGCTCTTATTCTCTAGGGTTCCTTGGTGGGACATTACAAGAACATTAAATCATTATACTTGAACCCACAAAAACTAGAAAATAAAGTAAATCTCATGCAACTATAATTCTTATGGTAAACGAGTTTGAGAATCCTTACAATCCATTGCTACATCAACAATAACAAACCAAACATGCAAGGCTTACACCCACACCAACTACATGTGTTGAAAAAATAGTGTTATGGGAATCTGTTGCCATGAAGGGTCAATATATAACCTCAAACTGAGATTTATCTATTGATCTAAGGGTTTATTTATTTGTCGTCAAAACTAAAAGGGGTTCAATCCTATAGTCTCCTAAAAATCTAGGGTTTTTAATCCTCAAATTTGGCTACTTAGACATGAATTATCATGAATTTTTTTAGGTTTTATGGATTGATTAATGCATACTAATCTTTTTTCTCTCTCAAAATACTTAATACCCACAAAAATAATGTCAAAACTTGCATTAAATTTTGAAATATCATGATTATTACATCACAGAGTGCCCATGCCTAACAAGTGTCAATTTGTCCTTTAATAACACTTTAAATCATGCCATGTGTTCTTGGATGTACCCAAGAGGGATTGGGGAAAGTTTCCTGACACCTACAATGTCCTCTGCGATAATGACAAGATGCCTATATGTTTGAAACCCTAATTATCTTCTTACGAGTATCCATAATCGCCTTCTTTATATGCATTACTAGATGTGCAAATGGATCTATGCCCTAATATTAAACTATTATTTTTGTGCATGAGAAAACCGTTTATAGGAGTCATCACATTAGATTTGAGCATTAATGATGCTCTAATATAAATCAAGAGATTGGTGAGTTGAATTGTGCAAATACATAGAAGTTACAAAGTTAGGGGGTTGGAGATACCTCATAACACAAATAATTGGTTGGGAAACCAATTTTAAGTAGGGGGAATGTTAACAAGGTCAAGTGTGGAACTTTGAAAAGATAAGCGAAATGAAAAAGGGATGGATGGTTATTTAACTCGATGATGGTATTATGGTGGGTTGGTAACTAATTCTCCCCCTATTTGATCTTGGATAGTTTTGATAATTCCTTTGTCTTGGTAAAATGGTTGATGATGAATATGGAGCCTTAGATATACATCATAGAGTTTGAATATAAATATTAAGGGTTATTGGTTTGATGCAGTTTCCAATAGGCTTTAGGTAGACTAAAGCAATAAACAATATTAAATATAATGTATAATAATAGCAAAAATAACAATTCACAATAACACACATATTTAACATGGTTCACCCAATATGGGCTACATCCACAAGGAAACAACCATCTACATTTTACTATTATCTGATGAAGAAACAAATTACAATCTCATAGATTTTCATATTCCACAAGCATTTTCTTATCAAGCCTTTTTGGTTATTTACAAATATTATTTTATATACCAAAATAACAATTGACTCCTTTATTGAATTGTTGACAATTTTTGCTTCAAGGGCATTGCCCCCAAGCCTTACCATGGGCTCCACCTTGGGTTCCACAAGAGGGGCACCGTCCACAAGCCCTAGTGTGAGCTTCACCCTCGACTCTCGCAAGAGCAAATCTACCTCCACTGCACTCCCGCATAATTAATTTAGGGGGAAAATATGATTGATAAAGTCACCAAATTTTTAGCTTATTAGCATAATCAATTGCCACATACCAACAATCTCCCACTTGGAGATTGATCATGTAGCAATACTATTACACCTTTAGCTCTCATTGGATTAACACACTTGGACCTAGCTTGTTTCTCATTTCCATTATTATCATTCTTGAAGACCAACATAAATTGAGTAAGAAATCATTTTCTCTCTACTTAATGCTTTCATCAACATATCTGTAGGATTTTGGCTACTGTGCATTTTTTCTAGATTCAACTATCCATCTAAAATTGATCGTGTGAAATGATACTTGAGTTGTATATGTTTAGTCTACAATTAAGGATTGACTTCTTTGTAAGATGAATGACACTCTAAATATCATTGTACAACCTACTATTCTCTCACGACTTTCCCAATTCCTCAATAAACCTTTGTAACCAAATCATTTATTTATAGCATTTGTAGTTGCGATATATTTTAATCTTGTCATTGAAAGTGCAACAATCTTTTGCAATCATGAAATCCAACTAGCTATTGTTTCACCTATAGTAAAAACATACACTATGGTGCTCCTACGATCAAGATCACTTGCCAAATTTTAATCAACATATCCCTATAGAGTAGAGTTGGAACCTACAAAACATAATGTCTGAGTAGTAGTAATGTCAACTTATTTCAGTTATAGGTCTTAAATAGTGTTGCAAAATCATGATAGAAGGTTTGGTATGTTGCCTTATCGATTGGTGCCTTTTCTTTAAGTTAGCAACCATTAAACCCACCTTAGTGTCGTCTACAAGCTCACATAAATTTAGGAGGGAAAATTTTATGTTGAAAAGGTCACATTTTATTATTTTGGAGATTTTAGGTTTTTTTCATCCACATAGCATGATCAAGAAAAAAGTTTTATTGAAAGAAGAAACATCATCCATGGTGTGAAAATAGTAGAGGTTAATTACTTTGTAAACCATGTTGCTACTATACGAGAAATTTCTTGAAATATGGCATGAAAGGTGTGTTGGAAATATGTGTTGTCATTAATGTCAACCTGATGTTTGACAATATATGTCGTTGTCCTTGACTGATAATAGATGTTGTGGTGTCATTTATGATATGGTAATTGTTAGAAGAAAGTAACTATGGCAACCTTCTTGATGCAGTAATGATGAATTTGTGTAATGTCCTTGATCATATGAACATGGTATGATGGATTGATAATAATGTGGGTGATTATGATAGAATGATATACCTACATCGGGTTGATGGATCTCTACTTGCTTGTTGCTGATAGAATGGTGGTGCAGGAGCACCCTAGGTTTAGTAGTTTCAAAATTATCATTTTGGTTTTGTTTGATTTTCTTCCATGTAATAAGTTCATTTAAGACCATGTTATGTGTGTTGGATTCCATATTAGGTCTAGGTGTGTTGGAGTGTCAAGCTGCACAAGTTGTCAATTTTGCTAAGTGTTGTCAAAATTGCAAAACATGGAATATGAAGTCATAAGTTGTAAATGTGGGAAATTGAATAGATGTAATTTAAAATGTAGTTAGTGAATATTGAGGATCAATTGTAAAGGTTTATAAAGGCCTTGTATGGTTGAGAACACGGTTTTTTTTTTAATGTTTTGAAAGGTTTGGAAGCAATAAAATTCTTTTTCCTACATTTTTTGAATGCTTCTTTGTTGTTTTCTTGATGGGTACATATATGTACATAATTTATATGATTTTAATGTGGTATGATTGGAGAGATAAACGGGTTATCTTTCATTTGGTTTTGGTTTGGTTGAATTTCATTAAGTTTAGAGAAAGTTATGGCAATTTTAGTGCAACCTGCTTGGAACTCTACCTAGGGTTACTAGTTTTGGGGAAAACGACAAAACTCACTTCTCCACTGTTGGATCTTGATGAAAATTGAAGGAAATGGCTATCTTAGGATTATATACAATCTCACTAAAGATATTTCCTTAATTTTATTTTACAAAAGTTATGAATGTCTATTTGATTGATATCTTCATGTACTAGGCCAAGAAACCATGAAAGGAGTAGCAAATTGTGCAAAGGGAATTTGGAAATGTATTATTGGCAAGTGGAACATGTCATTGGATGTGTAAAGACCATGTTAGGACTAGGAGGTGGTTGGAATATCTTTGGAGACTTATTTGTGGTGATGCCCTAGAGCACTAGGTCCGAGATTAGCCCTAGTTGCAGAATTAGCAGTCATTTTTTTAGGATTTCATTCCAAAAAATCCCGACTTGTAAATTGGATATGTTGTGAAGTGGCAAAATGGGTATTTGAAACTGTTTTTGTTTGTGCATATGAGGTCTACAAAAATTTTTATGCTCTATCGGACCCTTTTGAAGAGCTACTAGGTGGTAGGCCTAATTGTGAAGCAACCACCATTGACACATGCTCAAGTCACTTTTGAAGGCTTGTTTGAGTTAGTTGGAAGGTAATTAGCTTTTCTCTGTATCAAATGGAGATTGTTGGTTTATTGGTAGATGATTATGAATATTACAAAATGTGACTGATATGATGAATTCAAATGAATGATGTTCTTGTGCAGGAGATTGTTGTAGATTGTGAAAGATCTCAAATTACTAATACTTGAATGGCGCTGCTCTATGGAGAGAATTGATGATAATGATGTTGACATTTGTGTAGTGGTATAGAGATATTGATCAATAATTTTCTTGTTTGTTGCATTGGAAAACACTTATTGTTGTAGTTGCTAAGGAAGTTGCATACTCATGATTCATCAGTGAGTGTTGTGACCTATTCACACATCGCCCCATTGCAAATGGGGAGCCCCTTTTCTTTTGCTTTTTAGGGTTTTTGTTAGAGCCTCACAACCCTTCCCAACACCATTTTGTCAATTTTGAAAGGTCTAAGTTTTGGAAGTCATAAATCAATTTGCAAACCATGGTCAAAATAGAGTCTAGACACCATCAATGTGCCTAGAAAGTCCAAAGGACGAAGATTGCAATTGATTTGAGTGAATTTGGACAACTTTCTATTTTTGGAAAGTTTTGCTTTGCTTTTTTCCTATTTTTTAGGAAGTTTTGTTTTTGGCACTTTAAGAAAGATCCCTGAAATGGCTATTTTTATATTTTTTTCCTATTTTTTAGGGAGGCTTGCTTTTTCTATTTTTGGAAAGGGGGATCTAGGGTTTGCATTGTTGGCTATGAGTTATATTGAAAATGATTGAGAATTTCACCCAAAATTCAAATTTTTTTCTAAAAAATCCAAAAGCCTAAATTTTAGGGATCCGGGGGAATTCAAGGGTAGAATGGTGTGTAATTTTCAAATTCCAAGAAGATCAAAATAAACTTGCATAAGTTATGGAGATTTCAAATCTAGTTCTCATGGAGATCATCTCTCTCCAAGTCCACCCTCATGGTGTATAAGATTGATCAAGTCCACTCACACTTGGTGCATAAATATCATGAAGTCCTCTTTGGAAGGGACTTAGCTTGGTCATGGAAGCAAAGAAGTCTCCCCATGTTGTGGTGCATAAGTCCTATGAACTCCGCCCTTGATTGGATCAGGTGCACAACTCCCCTCAAGTCCGCCATGTGGTAAGATAAAAGACATGACTAAGTCCGCCTTGAAGCATGAAAAGAAGGAATGAACCCAACCAAGTCCACCTTAGAGAGAGGATATGTAGTGCAAAGAATGAATGAAGTCCACTAGACATGGAGTGCACAACTTTGATGAAGTTCACTTTTGAAAGAGGAGTGCTTCTCTTGAAGTTCGCCCTCATATGGAATATAATCTACAAAGTCTGCCTTGCCTTGGAAAATTTGATTAGCAAGGAAAGAAGTTCTTCAAGTCCACCATGAAGAATGAGGAAAGAGAGGGCTAAAGTCTGCCCAAGCTCAGAAATAATGAGGAAATGTTTCGGTGAAGTCCACTAGCCATGAGGAAAGAATCTCCTAAAGTCCGCCTAACTATCAAGTATTAAAGTTTGAACAAAGAATTAATTTTAGAAAGTTTTGAGGTTTGGAAAGAAAGAATTCATTTTAGAAAAATTTCAAAATTCGAAAAAGGAAAGTAATGCGTTCGATTCATGAACTCAAGGTCAAAATGGAAACTTTCTTCAAGCACTGAAATTAAACTCAAAACAAAATCGGAACTTTCCATAGGATTCCAACTCAACTGAAAATAAAAATTGGAAACTTTCTCAATGAACTAAAATTGACAAGGAAATAAGATCATGAGAATATAAACAAGATAAGTTCGATTTGGGAAGGATGAATCATGTTTCTAAATGCAGAAACTGAACTCTTTGTGAGTTTGTACTTATAATGAATTATTCATTCATTTCAAAGGTTCAAACTTGGAGAACAAAATACTTTTGGATTTCAAGAGTTTTCAGAATATTTCAGGAGTTTTCAAGAACAATTCAAAAATTATCAAGAAGCCAAGGCATGATTCTAGGGTTTTCAATCCACTTTTCAAGATTTTGGAGGATTTGGGAAAATTTGGTCTGATTTTCACATATTTTCCAGAATTTGAATCCGATTTCAACTTTAATTCATAGATTTTGGGGACTGGGTTTTTCATTTTTAGGTTCCTTGAGGACCAATTTCAATTCCAAATTTTCAAATCAGATCAAGTTCTCCGAGTATTTCCAAATTCCTAAGTTCTTGTAGCCTGTTGAAACTTAAATGTTGAGGAATTGGAGTTAAAGGACCAAAATCAGAGCACACTCTATCATCAGACCTCCAAAATTTACACTCAAAGATAGAACCTTAAATTCCTTTTGGATTTGCACATCATAAATGGAAACTGAAGGCAGGATCATCACAAAAAACACAAATGGAGTTTCATGCCAAATTTAGAATTGAAGACAAGTCCACAAGCAAGGTTCGTTCAAGTATAAAGATGGCCAAATTTTGGCTATGGGAAAAACTATTTCATAGAAAAAATTCCAAATTCCTCCATTATGGTGAAGGCATAGAAGAATTCTTCTCCAAATTCAAGGTACTTGAAAGAATTTCAAGATATCAAGAAAGAAAGGTCCTCAGACTTGGTGAAGATATGAAAAAATTAAATAAATTTCCAACTTCTTGAAGGATTTCACCTCCTAAAGAGTCAAAAACAAGCTCCCAATTAGAATCAGATGGCACTAAGAAGAAATAAATTTCCATACTTACAATTTCTTCACACAAATTGGAGAATTTAGGGAAGACATCCAACACGCTAAGGTGGCACCTCATCATCTTCCAGCCAATCAGATTGTTCTAAGTCAGCATGTTCAGGTTCAATGAACCTAACTTATCCACATAAGCTTCTAGAGGGCACACTTCACAATGCAACAACCTTCTATTTTTATTATTGATTCACATTTAGCAAGAATGACAAGTGTCCTCAAATGTAATTTTCTCATTGCTCGAGGGGTAGTTAGTTGTAAAAAACCCTAATTAGGGTTTCAATCTTTCAATCTGGACCCTTGATCACTATTTGATCTCGGCTGTTCAAATTTTGTGTGTGTCTATATAAGGTTTCCTCCTCTCATTTGGAGAGTGTGAGATTTTTGAAATATTGTTGCAAAATGTCATTTTGGATAATACATTACTTGTGTGATTCTAGGCTTTGTAATCTCTTTTATCTGAATGATTAGCAAGGTTTTCAATTTCTTCAACACAATAGATTAGAATTTACTTCATGTTGTTAGATAGAATGTAAGATTTGATAAGTATTGATTTGTGCTGTATCTTCACTCATACTTTTGATGAACAAATGATTTGTGTTCATTGTGTAAAGTTATCTTGAGATTTCCTTTGTGGATGCTTAACTTCCAATCATAAGCACATCACTTGAAGATTGCATCTACTTTGTGTAGTTGTCCTAAGTGAGGTGAAGAAAAGTGTGGTTATTGAGTTCACTTAGTCAATATCGTCTCTTGAATTCTTAGGAGTAGAATAGATCTTCTAAACCCTTATCCTTTTGTCATTTTTTTGAAAGTCTAAATGCAAAAATCCAAAAAACAGAAAGAGAAGAAAAGAACATCTATTGTTAAATTTGTCTAAGTCCTAAGATTGTAAACAATCCAAGCACAAGTCCCTTTGTGTATTACCAACATATCACAATGCCCATTGAGCTTATCCACACGTCAAGACTTGACAAAGAAACCTTAGTATCACCATATGATCTTCTCACAATCTTAGCATAAGCGGTTATTTTTCAAGAGAGGATAGAGTGTCTTTGGACATTTTATTCTAAGTTTGGTGAATGATAAAACACACATCAACAATGAGGAGATTGATTATTGGCAAGTGATTGTTAGTTGTCATTATGTTTTGTATGACTGGTATGTAGAGTTTGATATATAGAATGGAAGGATATTTATTGTAGATTGTTTGTGGATGACCACCTTCTTGGTGTCTGATGTCTATATGTAGTATATTGTGCGGATATAGTTAATGATGGTGTCATTGTGGCTAACGAGCCAATAACATGATATGATTTAGATGGTTTGAGATATTAAGATGAAGATTAGATGAATAAAAATATGATGGAGATGGTATATAGAGTGAGGAGGTGATGTTTCTGGGATAGTTTGGTCTCTGGAAGCCTAAAGGAGAAATTTGGTGCAAAAGTATGTATTGATATGTGTCCAGAAGAATGCCCACAATTCTCTGCATTTTCAAATGTGGTCTTGCACACTTGGATATAATGTTTATTATTTATGGATATTATGCTCCTATCTTTGTAAGTCCTTTGTGTTGCAACTGATATGGTTGGTGATTGTAGTTGGCTAATAGTTTGGTGCTCTATCACAATTGGTTGGGGGAATGCTTTACATTTCTTGACATTGATATTTTAGGTGCTATGGCTTAGAGGACATGTTTGCAATGTTTGTGCCTTGTCTCAGTTCAACTTTCAAATGGTGATGTGGTTTGCAAGTAGTAATAATGTGTTTTGTGTTTGATCGACTCTTCAAAATGAAGTGTTTAACATCAACTATGTTGTACCAGTATGATCTTGATGTGGAAAGATGAAAGAAGAATTTGAGAATGTTGTTGGATGTTCATGGAACGTCTTGATGTGTGACACATGATGTTGGATGATCTGCATGAGGATTCATTATGATTGGAATCTATATTTCATGGTAGCTTCTTTGGTTCAATCGACAAGTGTTGTTCTTTGGCTTGCAACAAATTCTCAAGTGTCTCCAACTACCTTGAAGATTATATTGGATTTTTTTTGGGTCTTACCTTGTCATGTGAGGATCCACATTGGACTTGTTCATCAGGAAGACATTTTTAGTCCAATTTGTGATGTATTGCTTGGTATATCTACACATTACCTTGTTATCGACCTTGGAAGATGTGTGATAGTGTGTAAATTGATTCTAACTACTTAAAAATAAGTGATATGTTGTTTTTAGGTCCTCTCTATCTCTTGGATTGGAATGCATTCACCACAATAATGTGTTGGTGGCCAACTTGATAAGACCTATGTTTGTCCTTTGATATTTGCAATGAAGGAGGTGGTATATATGGAAGATCAAATTGATTCTAATGGGGTAGATGAGTGTGTGGATCAATGTGTGTATTGTGCCAACATGATTATATCATTAGCAAAAGTCAGTTGTGACAAAATTAGTTTGTGGTAATTGTTGTGGATTAGGTTGCATGAGAAAGATATTCAAAGACAACATATTTAGAGATTGTTAGAGGCAGTGTTGTTGAAGGCCTATCAATTCTGATTCATATATTCATTGTACTTTTCTGCGGAGAAGTGATATTTAGATTGCAAGAATTGTATCTTACCCTAGGGAAATGCGCTCTAGCTTGCAAATCCTTCAGGTTGTAGTGTCCTTCCTTGGCAGTGACCCTAAAACAATATTGTAATCATTTCATATATTCTGAGTTATCTCTTACCATGGTTTTTCCCTATTTGGGCTTTCCACAAAAATATGGTGTTCTCTTGTGTATGATGTTTCATTGTTTTATCTTTCATTTTTGTTGATACGGATAAGGTTAAAGTGACCATGGATTGAGAATAAGGCTTAATATTTGAGTTTGAATTGATTCACCCCCCCCCCCCCTCTTAGTCCTAAAGTGTGTTCAACAAGTTGGAGAGATTTCAAGAGCCTAGATCAAGTCAGAATACACCTACATGTATTCTGATGCAAACCCTACATGGAAATTGATGAAACAACAGACAAAGTTACAAGGCCTTGAATAGGGTTTAGCAAGTCATGAGGATGACATTTTTCAATTCATATTCTCTACCATGCATGTGGAAAACAAAAAATATGTCATCTATCATCTCTTTTTCTTGAACGCCTCTTGTTGTTGTGAGGAGATACTTTGTTTTCCATGTAATACATAACAATCATGTACCATCTCTATATGTATATTTCTATTGAGGTTTTCATGATAGCTTGTGGATAGAATGTGAAAAAAAGATAGAAACTAAGATACAATGGTTACAGAAAAGCTTCAAGGTATATATGAGGACTCAAGAGGACAAGACATTGATATGACACAAAAGAAAACCCTGATGTCCAAATTCCTTATGAAGAACCTTATAACCATGAATATAAGAGGTTTTGAAAGTAAATAGATAACAATTCATACAAGTCTATTGTGATCTTATGACAGTTTTGTGAAAAAATAAAAATAAAAATGCAATTCAAAATGATAGTATTGAAAGCTAGAAGATAATGAGGGTTTCAAAGATCACACAAATCAAGACACTCTTTTTGTTACACCATATTCAAGAATATGCAAGAAAATTAAGGTTTTATATATGCAAGACATGTAGCACTGTCATGTTGAAAGTTGAGAGAACATATGGATAAATGCAAGTGCATGACAAAAGCATTAAGGTCACAATGACAATAAACTGTTGGTAGTCATTATGCGAAGGCAGTGATTGATGGTCTCTATCAATGATGCAAGACTCGTAGAGTACTTAAAGAGTTTTTAAAAACTTGCAAGTTTTTTAGCTAAATACTCACATTGCCGAGTTTTTGGCAAGTTCTTCACAAAAAACTCGGCTAGTCTCTGGCAAAAAACTCAGCTGCATAAAATAGAGAAACCTAGACGCATCAAAAAATTATCTTTTTCTTTTCTTCAAATCAATCTCATTCTCTTCATCAAAATATATACATGAAATATAATATTTGTATGTCACATTTCAATATATATAGCAGGATGTTTGAGAGTGGTTTCAGATCTCTAGGAGTTATAATGCAAATTCTAGGTTTTAAAAGATCTTATAAATTTTCAGACAGTCAAATTTCAGTAATCAATAGGATCCTATCAACAGTCTCTCGCTCTCTCTATCTCACTTTCTTTATTTACCTTGAATTCTAGACCTATCTCTCCCTGTCACTCTTCTTCTATCCCCTCTCTCTACCACTCTCTATCTCACTCTCTCCTCTCTTCCCCAAGATCTACATTTATCTCTCTACCTCTCTCTCTCTCTGTCACCTTCAAATGTCCATGAGGGTGGCTACACTCAACCTCATTTTGGCAAGGTGGAGAAGCCACAGGGGACTCCTAGGATTAGGCCCTCTGGTTCTACCTCTCCCCTATTTTTCACTAGAGCTAGGAAGAGGAAGATGTAAAATGTTTGATGTAAAATTTACTTTTAGTTTTACTAAAGCAATTTTCCCTTTTCATTTTGTTTCAAACTATCAACCATCAACATTCCAAATGATGATGTCATTTTGTACCCAATTTTAAAATGAATCAAATATGGCTAGATTCATCATGTTGCTTTAGTGTACTCACTTATTGACTAAAGGGATGCATCTCCTTGTTGAATTTCGTAAAAAATGTGTTTCTATTAAAACTTAAGCAATTTTTAAAATTTCAAGTTTTTTGCCAAATTTTTGCCAAGTCTGAGTTTTTCCTATGGTCTCTATGCTTGACTCCATGACTATAAAAAAGGTTGCAAGCTCAACCATATCATATGAAGGTATTTATTATCATAGTGATGAAAGAAAAGAACATGGTTCAATCATGACAGTTCATCGACCTCATTGTTCAATGATGAATGGAAGGACAACATTCATGCACATGTATGAAAAAACCAAAGGTTGACTGTGCAGTCATAATAGCACTGCCAACAATTGTGGTTAGCAAAAGTAATATTGTTGTTTGTAAGAAAATGGATTAGAAGCACTGTGAAAATAATTATAGAAAGGCAGTGAGCATAACTTCAAAGGGACAACTTTAGGTGATCGGTGAAAAGAGTAGAGCAAAGGGTTTTTAATAAGGACACAATGCCACATCAAAGAAAGTATATGATTTATAATAAGGATAGCCAATAGACAAGGAAGAATGGTGTCAGAGATAGTTTAAGTGCCAAGACTCAGGTAGGAAATCAACTGACAAAACCATGCAATGAAGCTGATGTGGCACAAAATGTACTTTTCAGCTAGGTGAACAAACATGTATTTAGAAGACCTACATATTTTTGGATCTATGTTCTTTTGGATAACTACAACCCAAGGCAAGGGTCACATGAGGTGGTTCTTTCAAAAAATTGAAGAAACTACTAGATCCGCCCCAATCAAGTATCTCCACAAATACTTGGTTGCCAAAATGAAGAAGATTAGAAGGATTTGAGTATTGAAAATTTGTTTGAGAGTAAGAAGGTGCCTCCCTGATCACATCTAGAGGAATGTTTGTGAGCGTGATGATGGGTATCATGTTTAGTATATTTGTCATGAAATTAAACCTCACTAAAGGGATCATTCTTTCTTTGAATTCTTTTGCTAGCTTGTTGGGATTCTTCTTTATTAGAACATGGACAAAAATATTGATTAAAGTGAGGTATGTACTTTTTATGATAGTGATAAATATCTATACTTAAGTGATAATGACAATAAGGACTCAATTATAGTCATCAAAGGATCTTCTAGATGCAAGCAACCACGCCACTCACTCTGGAAGATCCCTTTGTTTATGTTGCAGATCATCTAGTGAAAACTCTTGGCTCCTTAAGGGATGGAAAACGATTAGAATGGTCTCCACAGGCTAAGTGACAATCCCGATACTTGCTAGAAAGATATTGCATTAAGACATAGTCTTAGGACTTGTTTGCCATTTCATGAATTTTGGTTGAGTTCCAGAGACAATTGAAAATAGAGAGACAAAATATAGGACAAGAATAAATTGTATTATCATCAATAGATAAATGATCAATTGTTCAATAGTTGTTACATACAATGAAATGAGCCTGCTTATATAGGCAAGGCTATATGGATATGTGAGCACACAAACATGACATGTGGCTCAATAAGAAACAAGGGTAGGTAGGGATAAGTAGGGGTACGTAGGAGAAACAATATAATATTCCACATGAGGTGGATCACCCACCGAATGTGGAATGTAACAACAAGATAAGACCACAAAAGATGAAAATTCTCCTACACACACTATCTCAATGTGGTTCAAACACCCAAGTGTCTCATACCCAAACTACTATGAAATGCATTATCCTAATTAAACTTAAGTAAGGTGTAATAATATCCAACATGGATAATAATTACACCAACAACCCTTTTCCACTTTCACTCACTTTGTTTTTTAAATTGTGTGTGATCTTTTACCAATATAGAAACCTTACTAGCATCCCTTCTTAGCTCTTAGTGTCATCAACGTCCTTTATTGTTGGGACATCTAAATTCAAACACTATTCAAACCCCACTAATTTACCCTTTTCCACTTTCACTAACTTAGTTTTTTAAATTGTGTGTGATCTTTTACCAATATAGAAACCTTACTAGCATCCCTTCTTAGCTCTTAGTGTCATCAACATCCTTTATTGTTGGGACATCTAAATTCAAACACCATTCAAACCCATCTACATCATAAGATTAACTCAAATTTTAATTTAAATCTATAGAATTATAAAATTTATCGACAAACAAAATTTGCAGGGGATAATAATTGACATATTTGAATAAATGGAGGGTACCTCTTTTTAAAGCATTTCTTCCATCCCCTTTTCCCACGAACTCAAAGGTCATGGTAGATATTAGTTTTTTAATTCCTTCAAACTTTAATATCAAGAAAATTCTTCTTAGTGAATAACAATATTTTAAAATAATAATCTTCTTCTTGCAACAAATAATTGAACATTAGGAAAGGTAATATATTTGATGTCTATGAAGGTTTAAATGATCAAGGAAAATTCTTAGTGAATATTTCCCACTAGACCATCACTCCTTAGCTTAAAGGATACTAGTCCAACAAATCACCTCAACTCTATAATAGATCAGACAAAACTTGCCTAGAATATAAACCACTCGACCCTTCCCAATGATAGTGCAGAAGGTAAAGACATTAGCTTTGAATTACCCGATGATAATGTTGATGTTATTTTTTAATATAAAGCTAAAAAATCAATTATGTATTTCTTAGAGGAGTTCCATCTAAACAAGACATTCTTAATTGGACCCATAACATTGACAATTTTACGAGTTTTTAAAATGGCGTACAACTTTGTGGAACCAAAACACACATGTTTTGTCTTGTAATATGGTTCATGGATAATCTATGGGTAAACCTATTCTGTCTAGGATTGGGACATTTATTTTCTCCCTAAGGGAATTCCAAAATCCAAATACCTAATGTGGGTTGAGTTTCTATTTTTGAATCTTGCATTTTCCCCTTTAATGAATGAAATAGATTCTCAACTGGGAAGGGTTTATTTTACAAAAATAACAATAATAAATGGTCCATCCTATGTGTTAAACCTTGCGCTTGAATAGGAATGGACCTTACCCAACCCCTTCCAGATACCATCAAACTCATTGGACTAGGACTCTAGTTTCACCAACAAATTTCTTACCTAATTAAACCAAACACTTGCTTTTACTACCACCAAGAAGGTCATCTTATCTGAGATTGGCCTATTCGTATACCACATTTTGTGCCTCTACCCTTGAGTGATTCTCACTCTCCCAATCCATTTACCTCTACTACTTTAAATCCTCTCACCACCTCTATTTCTTCCTCTCCAAATCCTACCACTACCATTCACCTACCCTTACCACCTATCATCTTATTGTTGCCCCTTCCTCTCCTCCTCAATCCCTGTCAATCCATAAGGCCCCTTCCTTCAAAGATATTTTCACTAGTGATAGCTATATAGATTCTAAGATATGGAAGAATATTGCCTCTTACACCACCCTTATCTCTATTGTTCAAGATCCTTCCTTACATGTTCGGTCCTAATTCTAATCTTCCTCTCACGAATGATCTATTACGGGACACTTGCTAACCATTCAAGAATGCCAATATGAAAATTAGTTCAATACACTTCTAGTAGATGAGGAAACTCTCCTCGACTCCTCTCAATGAACTATAACATTCAATCTTGGAACATTTGGGGGTTAAGAATCCCCTTAAAAATACCATGTTAAACAATTTAATTATGAATAATCACCCAGATGTTATCATGTTGCAAGAATTGAAAGTAAGTGGTGTTTGTTCAAAATCCACTCTTGCTTCCATTTGGAAAGTAGCTCTCTTCATTCACCACAATCATTTTAAGGTTTGTGGTTGATTGGTTCTTGGTCATATCCTTTGGCTTGTAAAACATGTGGTTGACTTTGGAAGTGACCCTAATAACTACTACTTCTAGGTTACCATCATCATTTATGACACCGTATATGGATTTTGTTTAGTTTACGCTCCCAATATATTCCCATAAGAGATCATTCTTTGGGAATGGATGCATAGTTACCTCCCTAATGTGTATTGGGTGCTAGGAGGATATTTTAACATGGTTGAACACCCCATTGTCTATACTTGGGATAACCTTGTTCACTTGCATCAACTAGAATTTGATGCTTGGGATCTTACTCATAATGCTTTGGGTGTGTATGATATCCTACTAGGTCAAAAAGATATTCACATGCCTCATTGGTACACTTGGTCAAATTTTAGGGAAGGATTTTTGAGAAAGATGAGATGTCTTGATATATTTTATATTTCACCCAACTCTTGTATCAATCCCTCATCATCGGGGATTTTAATCCACCTTGACCTTGATACCACCCTTTATGACCACTTCCCTATATTAACCACTCTTTTATTTTATAACTCCCCAACTCTTCCCAATGATCTCCCATTCACACTTAATGTGATTCACCTCCAATAACAAGACTACATTGATGGTCTTTTAGCTACTTAGCATGCTAAACCAAAATCCCAATAGGATAAGTCGATTAGTGGGTGTGAAAGAACTATTGCACATTGTACCTCTTTCCTATGTGACTACGATCAAAGAGATACTGCCAAACAAAGAATACTTGAAAATTTTCTAAATGGAAAACTTGTGCATGGTCATTTTCTTCTTACAACTAACTCTCATGACCTTTCTCTTCATCAATCTATAGCCCATACTAAGCATTTTCCTAAGAAAATTGGTTGTTTACAAAGGAAAAGGTGTTGAGGTTCATGCTCATCTCCAATGGATTGAGGATGGTGTTTAAGTCTCTAAATTCTTCTTCCAATACTTACATTATAAACATAAAGAGTAAATTTTAGTTATTAAATATGTTGATGGTAACTCACAGTCTAGTTACTCAGGCATCATGCAAACCTTTTTGGAATACTATAAACAAATTTTTATTGATGAAACTCCACATGATCCCTTGTTTTTCTATCATTGAGGATAGTTTGGCAAATTGTATTCCTCACAAAATTTCTGATAATTAGAGAATCTTTCTTGATAGATCCTTCTCCATGGAAGAAATTGATGAGGCCCCATGTAACATAGCCATTGAAAAAAGCCTAGGAATAGATGGACTACCTGCTGAATTGTGTTAAGCCTTGTGGTCATACATTCATGAAGACTTCTATTGTGTGTATCTTGAAGGAGTTGAATTCTTACCT